>NW_027423776.1:600000-835000 GCF_013202065.1 Cotesia typhae | reverse complement strand
CCATTTCTGCATCGGGTTCATTTCTCCCACCAATTTGAATGTAATCTTTAAAATAATGATAACACAGTGATAAGATAAAATTTTATAGTAATAAAAATAATGAGTCTTTCGTCGATCTTACCTTCATCAAAATTTTGTCGATTTTCCTCGATTTGTACTGGCAAAAAAGGATCATTATTCAACTCTGGCAAATTTTCAGGAATCTCATTGGCTTCTAACCATTGTGTAACAAGATGGTCAGCATCATCGTTTTCTAACTGTGCATCACAATTCAATACCGAATCTGTAATTGGAACGCTTTTTTAAAAATGAAACTAAATAAAGACAAAATTTAATGCACTAAATTTTGGAAAACCTAGTAACCAAATTATTCATATATTCACTTACCATTAATATCCAGTAAATAACAATTTAAATCCGGAAAAATTTCAGGCAAAAGATTTTCACCAAACCACTGCTCTTCAAAAAAGTCATCTAACCCATTAGGATCCATCGTAGTCAGAATTCAAAAACTGAATGTACTCTCAAGAAATAAAACCACAGATAAAAGTTTAATTTTTTTCTAATTTCGAAAAACAACACATTCCTCCCCTCACCCAAACTATAAAAAACCCCTCCTCAAAAAACCTGCGGCCCATTTTCCTTTAAAATCTGTTCGCAAAGGTCATTAACCTCACCCCCTTAATCATCACTGCGGTCCACCAAAACATCTGGTTTTTTCAGAGACCCCCGGTTATCCTTTAAAATCTGTCCTCAAAGGTCATTAACCCCATCATTCATCACCGCTGTCAAACACCTGTCTCCCTCACAGATCTCTCGGGGAGCTGGCGCCAGACTACTGAGGGGGGAGAGGGAGAATGTCTCGCTCTGAGCGCCCTATACTACTGTAGAAGATTTTTCTTCTCGTATTAGATTTATTTATAAGCACTAAAACTTACACCTTCACAATTGTATTTTTAAAAGTAAGTTATAATAATGAATTTTAATTATTTGAGCTAACGTCCTCCAGTTTCCCGTAGGGTAAAGTGCGCAAATTTACCTTTAGAAATATTTTAAATAAACTTAATGGTCGGACTCTCGCCTAAGTGCAGAGCAAATTAGAACTTTGAGAATACGACTCTCTATGATAATTTTTATAAGTAATACGTGGCCTGCCGGTTGAACCGAGTCTGAACTCGTCTCAAATGCAGCGCAAATTAAGATAAGGGACTTATACAAGGCACGGGCCGGTCAAGCTAAACGCGGAAGTCGAATTAACTAACAAAGACAAGGTGTTGGCTTATGGTTGCCTTTTTAAAACTTCGCAGTGCTGAACTTGCAGAAGTCCCCGCTAGTTAACCAGCAGTCGCGTAGTATGTGTTTTATTGTGGCTTTCGCGCATGGAAACGTCTTCCATCTGCGGGAGCGATTTGAATTTAAGGAGAAATGTTGGGGTGGACATAACATAACTATATCTGAGTTGAAAAATACATCAGACATGATCAGATCTGATCAGATCTAAACAGATATAACAATATCTGGGTTGAAAAATACATTGGATAAAAATATTTTATTATATCTGGCCAGATATAACTATATTTGTTAACTATTAATAAATACTTATAAACTATTTTACTCAATATACTTTCCTCCGAAATAAATATTTATTGAATGTTAAAAAATATTTATTAGAATTTAATAAATTAAATAATTGTCTTCGAATAAATCAATTTGTTAATAGTTAATAAAACTTTCTATCAGCGTATATTGATAATTAATAATTTGCAAATTTGATAAAAAACTTTGTTCATTACGTATCGATCATGGACACGATTCACATTACTTGTAGTTATTACAAACTCTATCTACTTACTTTTAAAGTAAGCCTCGTAGGTAAACAGATAATGAATTAGTCTTTCGAGCATTGGGTCCCAGGTTCGGTTCCCGCACGCTCCGATTTTTTTTTCCTGGAAATAATTCTATATAATTAGATGGGGCCATTTTTGGTATCTAATTATGTATGAGTATCTATAATTATTTATAACCTTTTTTACTTAGGCAATTTAAAGATCTGACCAGATGTGGCCAGATCTGTTTATACATGGCCAGATCTAATCCGTTTTTCCCGGGTAGTTGGGCTTTTTCTAACAAACGGTCTCCCACACCTGTCTTAAGACTAGACTCAAAACTACAAGTCCACCGGACTACCAAAAATAATAAATCTACAACTTTCCACACATTGATTAACTTGATTTTTAAGTCCATCGAACTATCAAAACTTAAGGCTATTAACACTTTCTATCACACATAACCCGTACAATTTTTTACATATGGGTCATTCCATGCCAAATCGACAAATTTATTACCTGACCTCTTTCGATTTCGCTAAAAATTTTCTATCTTTTTCTACCCCCCGAAAGACATTTTTCAGAATTTAAAAAAATTTTTTTTCCAAACTCAAAAAAAGTTACGAATTTTCGAAAAAAACCGCTCTTTTTTTTTTAAAATGCTAGAACTTTTTTAAAAATTGACCGTTTGGGAACTTTTTTTTCAAAATTTTTGTTTTTAAATGTAGTTTTTGAAAAAAATATGAAAAAATTTTCAGAATCCCAGATATATGAAATATTTTAGTTTTTTTGAAAAAACCGTGATTTTCTCAAAGTTGGACCATTTTTTTTTTTTTTTTTTTTTTTTCTAAAAAAACTTCAACTAATTCCGCAGTGATCGCCGCATATTTCAGGATGTGATCGCTATTGCTTCTAATTTTTTTTACTATTTAAAAAAAAAGTTTTTTTACAATTTAGTTTATTTTTTTTTAACTTTTCGGCCAAATTTTTTTAGCTTACTCGTGAAACTTCAGAAGTTAAAAAATAATGTATCTTACGAAAATTTTAAGTCGTTATCTTCCAAAATTTTTTTTTTTTTTTTAATTCATACTTCCAACCTCATATTTCTTATTTCTACATAAATAAAAATCACTTTTATTACTTGTCCTGAAATCAACACGGAAAAAAAAGTGATACAAATTTTACGTCAGGTGATGCTATATTCGGTTCACTACTAAAGAAAATGCTGTATCATAGTATAGTAAAGTATAGGACATAATACATTAGATACAAAATTAGCGTCTAGAGTGATACAAATTTTACATCACCTTTTTATCCGTGAATGTATTTCATATAAAACATTTTCTTCTGACCAGGTTCTAATATTTATTGATTTATTTATTCATTAATTAGTTTATTTATTTACAATAACATCTATTCTTTATGATAACATCTATTTCCTTATTTCTTTTTACTTAATGATTGTCTTCTTTTTTCACTGTGCTATGAGTTAAAGACTGATCCGAAAAAGAAAAATGACTTAACTTCCACTATACCATCTTCCAACGGCGAAATTTTATGTATTTTCTGTGTTGCTGGGATGGTTTTGGCATTTTTAAAACGATCTTCTAGTTTGTCTTTCATCAGATTGTAGGCGTCAACTGTTGAGAATCGCACATTTATATTTGTCAAATTTTTTGATACCCATTCAAAAAATTGTACAGGTGTTAATATTTGCTCATCAGGTGGTAATTGCAGTTGTTTCAAGTTGTATCAGCGTTGTTTCAAGAGTTACTTTTGGGGTAGACACCCATTGTTTGTAACGAATTTCATCGATTGCATGATTATCCATTTCTGTGAAAATTAATTGTTTTATGTTGTCAATGCCTGGACAATTTAGACATGTATTGAAATAGCACTCAGTCTTGGGATTGTCACAGATAATAGCATTCACACAGTCGCTGTAAGTTTTCAATGGCATATTTGAACCTTCTGTTAATCGACTTAATTTACCTCCTAAAATCATTAATTTGACATTCTGATGAATAGAACAAACGCAAACTGTATGAGTCCCCGAACCACCAGCTAAGATACAGTGTTTTGGACGTAAAGATGCAAATGACGAAAATCCGATCTTAATTCCGGGAAATCTTGATTGAAATATCTTATGTAACTCCTTCAAATTACAGAGTACTAAGCGTTTTTCAATTTGAATTTTCGTACCATCATCATTACGCAATGAAACAAAATCTTTTTCCCTGGCATAGGACTGCTCATTTCATCGTCATTATAAAAATTTATAACAGCTGATGACACTTCAACAGATAATCCATGGCCTGAAAAATTGAGTGATGATTAAAATTATATATAAATACGTATAAATTGTTCAAACAAAAATTAGTTAGTAAGTCAATATCTCACCCATTTTCTTTTCAGGTATTGATAATATTCCTTTATCAGCTTCAAGATTTATTGCTAATCGCGCCATATACGTAGTTGTGCCCATTACTTCAACAATCTTCTCAATACTCCAACTTGACGGCATAAGAGTCAACATTTGTATACGTAAAGATTTGGTCGTATTGGTATCATGGAACTTTTCTCTTAATTTTGTAATTATTTCAGCAGCATCTGTGTTGCTGCATTGAAAATCTACAGGATTTGGAATTCCTAATGCCTTTTTCAAACTATCAGCAACACGAGAAACTTTATTGTTTAAATACGTTTCATCATTTACTCTTCTAGCTAGCAATGGAGATTGGTTTAATAATAATAAAGCTTCATTTACGATCGGACGAGTTATTTCCAAACTGAGTTCAGATAACGACGAACTACTTTGCTGAATTTGTGATTCTCCAACACTTGTTGTTGGATCTAAAAAAATAATCAATAGAAAATACAAAGAACAATGATAGTTGAACATCGAAACATAAAAGCTTCAAAAATACCTGTCAGGTTATTGCCTCCGGAATTATCAACTTCTATAGATCCGGTAAGAATATTTTCATCATTCTCAGAACGCTCATCGGGTTCATTGTCATCACTTTCATCAGAAAGACTTTCAGCGTAATGATGAAGTAATTTTTTATAGCATGAACTGCATATTCGATCAACAGTTGACAAATTGTATCGATTAGCTAAATTTTGTGGTACATTACGCAAAGATGATGTTTTCCGATGGTTCTCCAAATTATGTAGATTACAACATCGATCGCGAAACTTTGGCATTGTAATCACTTGTAAACAAAAATTCGATAAAAAGAACTCTCCGTCAAACTGTGTAAATTTATTTAATAATGTTATATCTTTGTGACACTTTGAACACATCAACGATACGATTATTCTTTTAACATAACCTTCATTTTAACAGAATAAAGTAGAGATGATCTCTTTTTACCGATAGACGACAGTTTAAAAATTATCGGCTGAGGATATTTTTCTGCACACTTCAATAGTGCAGTTGTGATTTTTAGTACAAAAAAATTGAACAAATATGAAACAAAAAACATAATTATCACTTAATTTAAAAAAAAAAATTTTGGAAGATAACGACTTAAAATTTTCGAAAGATACGTTATTTTTAACTTCTGAAGTTTCACGAGTAAGCTAAAAAAATTTGGCCGAAAAGTTAAAAAAATAAACTAAATTGTAAAAAAACTTTTTTTTAAACAGTAAAAAAATTAGAAGCAATAGCGATCACATCCTGAAATATGCGGCGATCACTGCGGAATTAGTTGTTTTTTAGAAAAGTTTTTTAGAAAAAAAAAAAAAAAAATGGTCCAACTTTGAGAAAATCACGGTTTTTTCAAAAAAACTAAAATATTTCATATATCTGGGATTCTAAAAATTTTTTCATATTTTTTTCAAAAACTACATTTAAAAACAAAAATTTTGAAAAAAAAGTTCCCAAACGGTCAATTTTTAAAAAAGTTCTAGCATTTTAAAAAAAAAAGAGCGGTTTTTTTCGAAAATTCGTAACTTTTTTTGAGTTTGGAAAAAAAATTTTTTTAAATTCTGAAAAATGTCTTTCGGGGGGTAGAAAAAGATAGAAAATTTTTAGCGAAATCGAAAGAGGTCAGGTAATAAATTTGTCGATTTGGCATGGAATGACCCATATACAACCCACACTTTGCTAAATTGACTTTAGTTTTATTAATTCAAAATTTGTTAATATTTAAATTCAATGTTGAAATTTCAACTGATTTATTCAGTCATATAAATTAAGCAATATATAAATTAAGCAATATTTCCCGATTAATAAACTAATTCTGAAATAACTCTAAGCTTAATATTCAATTCTAAATCTCAATTTCCAATTTCAAATTCTTAAATAATTTATTGCCGTGGTCTTAGTAATACAACAATGCATATATAATTCCAACCCGGGGAAAAAGGTTTAGATCTGACCTGATATAATTATATCTGGTCAGATCTAATTATATCTGGTCAGAGCTATTTATATCTGATCAGATATGGAATTAGAGAGATAATCAGATCTAGTCATATCTGATCAGATCTAAACAGATATAACAATATCTGGATCGAAAAATACATCAGACATAAAAAGATTTTATTATATCTGACCAGATGTAACTATCTTTGCTAACTATTAATAAATGCTTGTAAACTATTATATTAAATATACTTTCCTCCTCAATAAATATTTTATAAATGTTAAAAAATATTTATTAAAATTTAATAAATTAAACAATTTATAAGTTAGTAGTTAATAAATTTTTCTATCCGCGTATATTGATAATTAATATGTAATCAGGGTGTTTTGCCCAGGTCCAATTAGCCACCCCTTTCCTCTTTAGAAAGGGCGCCACTGGGCTTTTAGACACGGTGTTTCAGAAACCGGGGAAGCATGAAAGGGGAAAGACAGGGTCATGAGAAGTCCGAAAGGGCTGTAAATAATATTGAGAAAACTTATTTATAACATTTAAAATGATTCATTCAATTAAACTACAAAACTTAACAACTTAACTTATAAACTAACTTAATTGTGAGAACCTCTTACCTACGCTGGCTCTTGCCAAATTTTCTTACAACTATCTAAATATCAATTATCTCTATACCTCGTCACTCCGACGGAATACCTTAAAATACTATAAATTTCCTCGTCAACCTGACGAAATACCATAAAATACCAATTACCTCGTCAACCTGACGGAATACCAATTAACATAATTTACCTTGTCAACCTGATGGAATACCAGTTAAAACCTATTTCCGATTGTGCCCCCGACTCGGGCGTCTACGCAGCGGTTTCCTAACTTAATCCGTTGTACCCCCGACTCGGGCGTCTATACAACGTTTCTAAATAACTCACTAACTTCCATACAACCTATCGTCTACCGGACGTTAACTTAATACATACTTTTCTCTAATTACTCGATTTTTCCGAATTACTAATTATCTAAATTCCTGGAATTTCACGCTTAACATTTCTTTAATACGGAACATTTCTTTAATACGGAATATCAAATTCACTAATATAATTCATCACAAAATTTATCAACTAAAATTTCTCAACTAAATTCATTTACCAGTTTAATTTATTCTACTAAACTCACTAATCAATTAAATTCATCAAACGAATATTTTTATAAATTAATTCACTAAATTTTCCTAAATTGATTAAATTCAGCCCAACGGCCTAGAATTAATTTTACAAAATTCCAAATTCCAAATTCTACAAATTTAACAAGCCTCATTAAATATTCAAAATACATATATTCCAGAATGACCATGACTATCTAAATTACACAATTGCTTCTACTATTTCAAATTTTACCAAGATAATTTTACTTAAATAATTACTCATAACTAAAAGACTTGTAACAATTAATAAATGACGTTGATGAATAATTTACTTATAAAGGAATCTACTAATCTAAAAGTGACATCCGAGACAATAGCGATCATTAATTGACAAAATTTTATCACAGTCAATTCGGCCTCTCAATTTACAAATTCAAGCTTGGCCTTAAATAATTGTAATAATGATACCTGACTTAGCTTTCCAATTCTCCAAACGTTGATTGATGTCCTGGTTGAAAACTGGCAAAATCAGCGGCTGGTTGGTCTCTCTCTCTCGTCTCCAATGAGCTATCTGACTCCAAGTAAAGGGTTCTCAATTCCGGATCGTACATTGATAACTTTCTTGATAGTCCTAAATCTCGATGACAGAATTTATTACACAGCACTACACTGACTCACTGTTTTGCCAAAAGCCTCACTATTTCAAAACGTCACTGGCTCAAAAGCCTGGCTCAAAAAGCGTTACTTGTTCTAAGGCCTGGCTCAAAAAGCCTCGATGCTTGTTGTGCCGGCTCTTTTATAACCCTCAACTCCAAGTTCTCGAACTTTCCTTTTGTCAACCCCGCTTCGTTTTCGGGGACAGTATTGGGGACTTTCGATTTGCACGTCCGGTGACAAGTCTGAACTACTTGTCAAAATCGAACGGTAAGAGAAAACCTTTATTTATCGCAGTGTCAATAAGGTGGTCAATAACGACCATGGGAAGTTCAGTTTTCCCTGTTACAAATAATTTGCAAATTTGATAAAAAACTTTGTTTATTACGCATCGATCATGGAAACGATTCACATTACTTGTAGTTATTACAAACTCTATCCACTTACTCTTCAAGGAAGCCTCGTAGGTAAATAGGTAATGTATTAGTCTTTCAAGCATTGGGTCCCAAGTTCGTTTCTCGCAGGCGCTGATTTTTTTAATTTTTTTTTTATTTTATGGAAATAATTCTATATAATTATATAGGGCTGTTACGTTCTCAAAATTTGCGATATTTAATTTTAATTTTTTCCAGGTTTAGCCGCGTTAGGTAGTCGACAGACTTCGATGGGCCTTGTCACTTGACCCTCTCTCAAAATTATAAGAACTTACGAATGGTTTTATTAGAAATAAATCAACAAAATTTCGTTAGTTAAAATATATTGTAAGACTTAATAATTTGGGTGGAGTGAATTCATCTCCGGACATGAGTCCGGGACCGAAGATGTTCATCGGCTGACTTACTCAGGCTGACTACTCTGGATTTGCATCCAGAGTACAAAGAATTATAAAAGTTTATAAAATTGACAACGTTGCATCTCGAGTTACCCTAGAGAAGTCGTCGGAGTTCAGTTCTCACTATGTTTAGGCTGGAGCCCGGCGACTCCCTTATCACAAGCGATTTCCGTTACTTCGCTGATGATGAATTTTATTCATCACCAACGAAGTAGTTAAAATATTTGAATTAAAAATTTAATTAAATATTATAAGTTAAACGGGAACGTAACACCTCTCGACCTAAGAAAGTCGTAGCGGTTCACTGAGAAGCGGTGCCAATACTATAATTAATTTGTACAAACCAAAATAAAAGTTTAAGTTGCGTAACCTAAACCTGAGATACAACGTGAACATAAAATTGTTCTTAAAATCTAGTACAAAATTTAAGGTCTTTCTGACCTTGATCGTTTGGCAAAAAAAAAACAATCGTTACATTTATTTGTTGAAACATAAGTTCATGAATAGAATACTTTTACAGAACCAATCTAGTTTGTCATTGATAATCTTCGGTTGATTCTTGAATGTGGACCTCTTCCAGACGAACGTTTCTTGATCTTGAGTCTCGGTTCTAATTTTTCGGAAGCAGGATACCTTCCATACTGTTATGAATATCGAGTTAATGGATTTGACAGTATACGTGGCACACTGCGCGGCCAGACATAATATGCTTAAAGTGAGAAATTTCTTTACGTCGAATCCTCTTTAGTTGAAACTCCAATCCTTCAGGCTATACAATAAGCATACCACTATACCCAGATTTTTGAAATTTTTGCATGTGGCAGCCATCAACTTCTTGACCATTGATGAGAACCAGTGGAAGTTGATGGTCCTGATGAATTCATTTGTCTCAACGTGCATAAATTCATACCTTATGCACGGGAGACATGCATCCTCACATAAATACTCTGGAGAAGTAGATCCTTTCAGAGGAGTCGTTTTGGTCAAGTTTTCTTGACACACCAACGCAGGTAGATCACTTTGCAGAATTCTGAAGGCCATAGAGTACCATTCTGACATTGTGCTTTCCGACAACCAAATGAGACCAGTTCTTAAAAGCTTTTTTACATTTGAACTAAAAAATCTTAATGTATTTCTATTGTCTTTTATTTTCTTAATATTTAAGAAGATTAAAAATGAATTCATAACATTAAACTGTCTGCAACCCTTATTAAAACCATATTTGTCATACGTGCAGTTAAAACAATCGTTATTCTCCAGAATAACATTTTTATCTGGAGGCAATTTTAATATTATTTTAACCTTGCTGTCTCTAAAGTTGAGCATATAAAAACAAAATCTAATGCCATTTCTTAGCTAACGTAGTCGTATCCATACACATCTTATGAATAATAAAATTAAAAATAAAATTTGTGTGATAGTTGAGCATGATAATCCCTTAATTTCTTTTGGGAATTAACACATTTCAAATTTCTATTGCGGGAGTCGTGTGCTTCAGGGACGACCGACACTGGCGAACCATAATTCGAACCCAGTGATTTTATATTATTTTTATCATCTGGCGAGTAGAGCAATTTATGTTTAACTGGTAAAGAATCTACAGTTTCAAAGCGTTCAATATCTAAATTTTTATCGATCTCAACTAACCCGGCGACTCGAGTTCACGATACCAAACCTTTCGTTTTCGTAAGAACTACGTGTTCTTCGGCATGGTCTTTCAAAAAATCGTTATCTAACTGAGCTCGAGCTGATCCCAATGAGCACCTGGCAATGCCACAGACAGCTCATTGAGCTCTTTAACTAACGCGCATTGCTCTACTTCCAGTACATTATTAACTGTAATATTTTCCTTTGCAGAAAAAAATTTTATCATTGGATTCGGCTCTTTATTTGGATAAAATTTCAGTGGTACGTCTACGTGCGCAGCTTTATTGAAATGAGATACTTTCCTTCTATGGGCAGTTCTAATTATTCTTTTCAGTTTGACGGGCTTTACATTTTCAGAAAAGAAATATCGTCGGCCCCCGTCGAAATCACCCACGGGAGACTCTTATTTTTCGGCTGCGAACGTATTTGTTGTGCCAGTTGATTACAATAAAAATCATTTTTTTCGGAGGATTCAGAGCTTGTCAAATGCGCGTATCATTCCTGAAATATCATGTTCTGTTTAAATATAGCTATTGATGACATTTACGTTTGTTCCAACGAGTCGTGGAGTTGCATCAAACATTGAATTTGAAGCAGAGAAAGAATGTTTTTAAGAAAAGCTGAAATCGCGTCTTGCTCAATGAATGATCTCTCTTGGTCAGATAGGTCGCCTTTTTCAAATAATTCGGCGTCCAAGATATCGCGATAAAGGGATGGTGCACGGTTTATGTATGAAATCATACTTTTTTCCGGCTTCATAAAATTATTTTCGAAGTTCGCTTTTAACCGATTTGCTGTCCGATTATTGCCAAGAATGGAACGAACTAAGTTTTCGAACTTTTGCAGACTACCGTATTCTAAATGTTCAATAGCATCGCGAGCTTCTCCTTGAAATTTTTGTCGAACAAGTGTCAAAAAGACGAACTCTGCATTTAGAGGAAGCATTAAGCAAGCCCGTTTACAAGATCTTATGAAATCCGAGACTGCTGAACTAGAACCGTCAAAAGTAGGTACATACGATAACGCATCTTTCACCGTGATATTTTCCGTACATGCAATAGTTTCAAGAACGGAGGGCTTATCAACTTTAGAAGAAAGTTCGGTTTCCTTGAGTCGTTTGGCCCAGTCACTAAGTAATTGCGTAATTTCGCGAAGTTTGGAATCTCGGGCTTCAACTTCATTTTCTCGTCGAGTGACGTCAGTCTCTCTTTTTCCAAAAAACGTTCTCCGAAAGCGGTTAATTCGCGTTCCTTTTCAATAAGCGCGAATTCACGTTTCTTTTGCTCTTGAAACTGAGCTTCCAGGAGCTGATTCCATTTAAAGAGCTCCGCCTCCGTTTGAAATACTGCCATGATTACAATCTATCAATCACCGAACAACTATAATTTTTCTGAAAAGCCGTTATCATTGGTAACTAAATTAATTAAAATTTTGTTTCCATATAAAATAATGATACTCATCGATGAAACAGACATTTTAGACATTTACAGGCAATCATACGAATAAATTCAAGTTTTGTTTTATAATGTTAATACATTTTCGTCATTTTCATTTTTTCATAACAATTTTTGTAATAGTCTTAATTTTTAGTCTCCAATACTATGAGATTTATGATACCTTCATGTCTAGCATACTTTTTGTTTAGTTGATCATTTTTTAGCTTACCATAACTTATGTATTTTGCTTTATTACCTTCTAAACGTAGTTTTGTACAATTGTAAATTTAAGCGGTAATAAGATTCAGCATCGTTATATTTACTACTTAATCCTCTGTTCCAAGGTCTTCTAATCCTTCCATTGTAAAATATTTTTTCCCAAAACACATCTGTTTTTAATTGTTTTATTACTTTGGTTTTTTCCTCGGTTTAGAGTATTAGTTATTTGTACATCTGTACATCATGTTGGCATCTAGTTGTCTAAGTCCTTTTTCTCTCTAGTTATGAGCTCTCTCTCTAACTTACTGTCGAAGTTTTCCTTTTTACTCGAGTCCTTACCTGTACATCCACTTTTCCTAAATTACCAATCAAGGGGCTCGTATCTCTTTTACTCCACCCATTATCCCTAGAAGATCTTAGCAATATGAAAAATTTGGAACTTGTCACCAGGTTCAACTTGTCACACGAATTTTATTCTTGTGTGCGTCCCTCTCTGCGCCTAGTGTTGGCAACAGATCCACACTTGGTGTGTCTCTAGAGTTTGACTATCTTGTATCATTTTGACTAATTTATTTATTGTATTTGACTCTTTATCACTTATATATCAGAATTTACATATTATTGTTATTAGTTCTTAAGTATTAATTTGATTTTTATTTCAGAAAATTGTACTAAACTATTTATAGTTTTATTATTTAATTATTTGTATATTTATTGCCGTAAATCTTCACTATAATGTATTTAATCATATTATAAGCTTGTTTTTGCATTTAAGACCAAGGTCCAACGATGGGTATCGGAACAGGTAATAAAGAAAATGCAAAAGTATAATATTGATTATTGGTAATAGATCATAGCCCTTACTCACATGGGTAATGCCCTACAATATTGGTCGCGAGTAGAGGGACTTGTAGATTTAGAGTAAATTGCTGGAGAGGCCCTCGTGATCGGACACGAGGCCTCATAGTTTTCGGTAAAAATAAAATTGGGAGACACGCGGGAGCCCGCATAGTGTGAGGAGTGCGGATCTAGCGCCTTGGTTTGAGTCCCTTTTCATTTGGTGAGTACTCACAAGTTGAGCTAAATTATTATCCGCACGTCGCGTTGTCTCCTGGCTCGAATAATTTGTATTAAAAGTTATTATTAATTGCCGAGTCGATCCCGTCGTTAGTAAGGGGGTTTGTAGTGAAATACCTGTCCCGAAAGCCACGCGTTTGGGTCCTCGAATCAGCCAGTTTTGAGTTAAAATTGATAATTGTATTTTTGAGATAACCCGACTGAGGAGTTCGAGTGTATTTCAGTTCAAGATTATTTCGTAGATAAAATTTCTATTGTATAGTTAACGCCGTCGTAAAATAATCAAATAGTCTATCGAGAATCTAGACAAGTTAATAATAATTATACGCGACATCGTCATTATTATTTTGATTATACAGTCCATCCGGCTAAGGAATTCGGCTCTGGACTTAATTTAAGTCATTTGTTTGAATAAATATCTGTTTATATTATTGTTAATTTTTCGTAATATACAAAATTATTGTTTCTCCTTTTCCCTAACACCTTTATATTATTTATTTCTCTGGAATACCTGCAGATCGGCCCTGGAAATACAGGGTTTGTTATTTTTCCCTGTTTGAGAAAAAAATAACTGGCGTCCAAACGTGCACTAACCCAGCCTGGGTGGCTGCTGCGATGTTGCTTATTTTATTTTGGGCGACCTGGACAAAATTTCTACTTTACTCGACGTATCCACCGTCCAGTCGTGTATAGAAATAGTAAAATTTTGTTACAAACTTCTGATTATAAGTTCAGTTCCTCTCAGCAGAGCACCATAATACCATCTAGCATTTTGTTTGTCCAAGACGTACCGTCTTATTACCGTTCCAATTACTTCATAATTTTGTTAATTTGCCTCGCTTTTAATATTTTTATAAGTAAAATTTAACTACATTCTTGTATAAATTTGTACAAAATAAATTATTAGTAGAACGTTAATTTGGTCTACTAACTTTATCAATTAATGTAACCTGGAGCTTATGACTCCGAACTCCCAATTTCAATTATACATTATTGATAAAAATAACAAGTTTCTATGACACGCCGTTTTCCGTTTTAAACTCATAATAAAATAGTTGTCATAATAATTCATCAAAAAGACCAATTCCATAATAATTATAACAATTCCATGACAAATCGTACCGAGATATTATAACATCGTATTTTTTTACTTTATTAAATATTGTGCGTAAGTAAAATATTTACAAACTATGTATACATATTGAAAATTGTGTGCATTTTTATTCTTTAACATATAATTAGTTATTTCATAAGAAAAGAAATAATTATTTTGATTTATGTGTAATATATACGTTGAGTATTTATTTAGAATGTACAATTTCCAATAGGCGAATATTAATGCCCTTGTGGAAATAATTCTCTGAAAAAACTCTTGACAAGTCTTTATAAATCTGAATAAGACTTTTCGAAATTCTTCACATCCCTAATTAAGTGAAGGAAAGACTTAATAAGTCTTCAAAACTCTGCAATACTTCAAAAGTCAAATTTTCCCTGCAATTTCGGAATTTCTCAAAGAGTTATTAAGACTTGATAAGACTTGTTCAGTTTTACAGGAAAAGAAGAAAATATTTCTTTTCAAAAAAATTACGTATCAGAATTAAATAAAACTATAAAAAAGAATTAATGCATGTTTTAAAAAAATTTTTTTTAAATAATATTTTCATCACGAAAATACTTTGATGGGCATCGAATCACTCATAGTTGAGCAAGTCAAAACATCAACAGCAAATGAAGTGCACTTGCTGTTGGAAACAGATATTACTCAAAGAGTAAATCCAATCGGTATTTAATTTGGACTATCAAATATTAAAGTCAACTTTCTAGGTAGGAAAGAATTTTCTAACCACATGCCACCTATTAGAAACTAAGAACACTCAAAGATTCTAACTGTAAATTCGTAAACTAAAATATGTTAGGTATCAATTAATTCCAGCAGAAGCTTCTAGGAAGCTTCCCGAATGTTTCTGAGATGATGTCCGTGTCCGTGTCCGCGCGCGCGCGCGAGCGTGTATATATATACATATATATATATATATATATATATATATATATATATATATATATATATATATATATATATATATATATATATATATGTGTGTGTGTGTGTGTGTGTGTGTGACGATGTGACTCGCTTATAACTTTTGAACGACTGAACCGATTGGAACGTACGAAGCGGCGTTCTAAAGAGTTCCCTCAAACTTAAATTTCCTGAGAATTTGAACCGATTCAGACCGATGGATTTTGAGAAATTTTGAAAAATCCCAAAAAAATAAGAAAAAAACCATTTTTGAAAGTGGTTTTTTGGAATATCTTTCAAACGGCTCGATCGATCAACTTCAAAAACTAATCCGCCCTTAAGCTTGAAAAACCACGTCGATTGCCGCTAATTCGGTCAAAATCAGTAGATTCGTTCGAAAGATATCGTGCAGGAAAGAAAACCCAAAAAAGTGTTTTTTCGGAATTACTCCGAAATTTCTGGTTTGATCAATGCAAACTTAAAGATTCTTTATGAGGCTTAAAGAAACGCGTTGAATGCCGCCAACTGCAAGAAAATTAGTTCATTCATTCAAAAGTTATTTCGGTTTGAAAACTCAATAAATAGTGTTTTATCAAACTTCTATTAGACTTTTGAGCTCGAAGAGATCAAAAGCATAGAAAAGTTATCTCTTTGAGCTCGGAGAGCTCAAAACAACACATAAACTGTATTTTTAAGCTTGAAGAGCTCAAAAACGGCCTCCCTGTTTAAAAACTTTCATAGGATCCCATCAAAAACGACAAAAGCCACTTAGAAACCAATAGAATGTATTGTCGCTTTTGATGGGATCCTATGGGAGTTTTTCAACAAGGCTAAGTGTAATTTTAAGCGTCCAGGTATGGAATTAGCGGGAAGTTGCAGGGATGGCCGTCAAGGTCAACTGTTTTCCTAATTCTTTTTTGTATTTTTTTTTTGAGATTTCTCAAAATCTACTGGTTCGAATCGGTCCAAGTTTTATTCAAAATCTAAGTTTGGTCAAGCCCTTTCGAACGGCACAAACCGCGATAAAATCGGCCGAGCTGTTCAAAATTTATGAGAGCTTTACATACGGTCATCACCGCGGAAACATTCGGAGGGCTTCCTAGAATAGAACCTCAAAACGTCAACATCCATTGAAAACTTGATTTTCGAAAAACGGGGTGAAATCGATAACTTTCCAACTTTTGAAAATTTTCAATATTCTTAGCTGAAAGTTAAAAAAATTTGCGGGCGGGGAGGGTCCAGCATGAATGCGAGCGAGTGTATATGCAATTTTTCTTGATTAATTTATA
This sequence comes from Cotesia typhae, assembly GCF_013202065.1. NCBI lineage: Eukaryota > Metazoa > Arthropoda > Insecta > Hymenoptera > Braconidae > Cotesia > Cotesia typhae. The sequence continues at coordinate 818,477 of NW_027423776.1, read as the reverse complement.
ACGAACAATAAATTTAAGTTGAGATAAAATGGTATCAATATTAACCAGCGAATCATTTATTAAAATACATTTATTGATATATTTTAAATTTAAACTAATAAACAAATCTTGTGTGACAATAAACAGCCCACCAATCCACGAGGTGTCGTCGTTATAACGCATCTAGTAACCTTGCTGAGTATTGGTAAATTGCACCGTGTAAAAAGGCCTATTACCAAAACCTGGTTTGAGTAGTTAAATTTTTTAACGTCAGGTGGCAAGTACGTCACCGCCATGAGAATAAATGACCTTTGGCTACAATGGTTTACACGAACGCCTTGTACCTTGTTTTTCTTTAATTAAAAAAAAAAAATAATAAATGACCTGATTTGAGTAGTACTGTTTTCGACCACGAGGTGGTGTCTTGAAATTTACATTTGTGGCGGCACTGAATCCTCAGTCACGCCTCTACAGGCAGGAAGTTCAAACAAAGCGCTCGAAGCGCCCACTACTGGCCAGAGGAAAGTACTAAAGCAAATCAGCTACCACAGCTATGGCGTAAAATAAATATACATATAATATACCTTTTTTTAGGTGCAAGACATGACATACGTGAGTACCTGTGTAACTTTTTCTAAGTATTTGAATAAACGTAGTAATAATATTTAAACTGTTTTCACGTCATTAATAATAATAAGTAGAATAACCCCCTCAGAACATTCTACACATTTGCCAATAACACTACTTTTGAATGAGACGATAAAATCGTGCGATTTTGTATTGGCTGCACTGATGTTTTAAGCATCTAGTGATAATTTTAATTCATCTTGTGAATTAAAATTATCAATATTGATAATTTTAATTGCTAACTTACAGATCGACTTAATTATTGTGTAATATTTTTTGATAGTTTAAATAAAATTCAATTGATTTCCATCATTTACTATTCTGTTGTTTTGCTTACATAAATTTCCAATGATAAAGTATTTTTTCCGTCATCGCACTAATTATTGTGAAATTTTTAATTTATAAATTTCTGGAGCCCTTATCAATAAGAATAATTAATATAACTTGTTATGCCTCCATCTAGTTGCAAAATATTTTATTGATACTAGCGTTACCTACCGTTGTTTTTTTCGCCCGGGAGTATTAAAATACTCAGTTCCAGGGCGGGAAAGGAAATTTGAATTGAAATTAATTATATTGAACGACTCGTTATTTGATTATTGAACCGTGTAAAATATACTTATTTCATTTATTGACTAAACATTTAAATATAAGCTTATGAAGAGAATTACAGAGAGTAGATTATACAGTTCTGAGCTCTCAAGGAGAAGTGAGTTACCGAAAATGTCGGCTCGAAACCTCCGACCTCACGTCTCCCCTCCATACCTCACACATACATACTCAACTATTACAATTCGTACTTCGCTTGACGCTTACACTAATACATACAACTAAACTTATCTCGAAATACACTTATATTTATTGCTTGTTACATGTATATCCACAATATAAGAAACTGAAAATATATATATATATATATATATATATATATATATATATATATATATATATATATATATATATATATATATATATATATATATATATATATATATATATATATATATATATATATATATATATATATATATATATATATATATATATATATATATATATATATATATATATATATATATATATATATATATATACATACACACATACATATATTAGGGTAGGGGTTGTCTTATTACACCAAGTTTCTTATACTTTAGGTTTCCATTTTATTAATTAACTAAGATTACTACCATCATATCTACTTTAAATATCGTTAATATCAACACTAATTATTATTATTGTTACTACAATTATTCGTATAATTGTATTTTGTATTTACTATTATTGTTAACATTATAATACTATTATACTAACTTATTATTGTTTCTTATATTATTATTATTATTATTATTATCATTATTGTAATTATTACCATTATTATTATTATTATTATTATTTTGTTATTAAATGCTCAGGGGGGTTATCCCCGGAGTCCGATTCTCCGAGGGCCCAGCCTGAGCTCCATCCGTTACTGCTGGACCACTCCGCACAACAAGGCGGTTAGTGATCACAGCAGGCCAAAGTCATTTCCCTTAAGAGACGGAGAGAACCAAGTAAAACAGCCTTCTGCATCCTAACTGCCAAGAACTCAGCTTTTGATGAGCAAGCTGGAACTTTGGCAAGTGAGGATACAAAAGACTGTTTCATCCCTCCTAGGACGCCAACAATCAGGACGACAAGCTTGACACGGTAACCTGGGTAAAGTTTGCCAATTTCAAACAGGAGATCCTGATATATTTGTCTTTTGTGCTCTTCTTTGGCTGAGATGTTGTATTCAGCCGGGGCCGAGAACTCAATGACATAAATGTCACGAGTGGCCTTGTCGAAGAGCACAATATCAGGTTTGTTGTGATCTATCCGCCGGGTTGTTGCAAATGGCATTTTCCAATAAATTTTGCAACTGTCATTCTCAACAACCTGGGGAATATCTCCTGGCAAATAAGGCAGCACTGGTGTCACGTCAATACCGTAGCAATGACGAAGATAGTAGTACAGTACTCTCAGGGCAGCATTGTGACGCTGGATATATGCACCTCTCGCCAGCACTGCACATGCCGACAAAAGGTGCATAAGCGTCTCCGGATGTTGTCTACACCTCCTACAGGACGTGTCCGGAAGCTGCACCTGGAGCACCTTGCTACGGTACTCAAGAGTGTTAATGACACCATCTTGGCAGGCAAATATGAACCCTTCAGTCTCGGACATCAGGCCCGCTGACTTTAAGAAGGAAAACGTCAGCTGGATGGACAAGCCATGATCACGCACGTGTTTAAAGAACACGCTGTGCATGGACTTGTCCATCAGTTCGCCAAGGAGTAGGTTTTCCTCGGCGGCGTTCCTGATGACGCTCTTAAATTCCTCCTTTCGGAGTTCCATAAGAGCGTTTATTTCTCCAAGACCAAGGGTTCTTGCCGCATATATTGCTGCCTTATACAAGAATGACCCCTTATGCGCATTTTCATGTTTATGTACAATTTGCATAAGAAAGTCATCCTCGTCTGCAGTGAAATTGACAACTTCGTGAGTTAAACCCAGGACCAAACGGTCGTGAAGCCGCTCCAAACTCTGCAAACCCCTCCCACCGATGGACCGGGAGAGGTATAATCTGGCGACTGATGAATTGGGGTGCATGCTCCGATTCATATTAATGATCTTACGGGTTTTGATGTCGAGATCTCGTAAATCCTTTCGGGTCCATTTCAGGACACCGAAAGAGTATAGTAAGACTGGGACAGCGAGCATGTTAGTAGCTGAGACTTTGTTTTTGCCGGAAAGTTCGGAGGACCACATTTTCCGGAGTCTCCTAACACACTCGCTCTGGAGAGTTGTTCGGACTTCAGAGACCGCATGCATGCGGTGCTGTTCCATTCCTAGATATCTATACAACTCCCCGGCGTCTAATTGGCTTAAGACGCTCCCATCCACTAATTCGACATCATCACCAGTATCAGAGCACTTACCCCTCGCCAGATGTACGACCGCACACTTGTCCAACCCAAAAGACATTCCGACATCTCGTGTGTACTCTGCTACGATGTTGAGGGCCGCTTGTAGATGATCTTTATCAGCGCTATACAACTTCAGATCATCCATGTAAAGCAGATGGGTAATCGAATAGTTTCGATCACCCGGAGGCCCCACAGAGTACCCATGAGTTTTACGGAGAGCAACAGATATAGGCAGCAGTGAAATGCAAAACAGCAGAGGGCTCAAGGAATCGCCTTGGAAGACCCCTCGTTTGTACTCTACAACTCCGGTTACGTGCAATGCGTTTCCACTTCCAATGTGAAATCGCGTTCGCCAGAGCTGCATTGTACGCCGAATGCATTCCACTATTTCGGGATTGACTCCCAGGCATTTGAGTAGATATAAAATCAACTCATGTGGAGTTGAGTCAAATGCCTTGCGATAGTCAATCCAAGCCATTGACAGGTTGCGTTGATAGTAGATCGCATCTTGTAAGACGCATCGATCCACTATCAGGTTCTCCTTGCAACCTGACAGGCCTCTTTTACTGCCACGTTGTTCATATATCTGTTGCCATACAGGCTCTATCTGCTGCAAGATACGGTTATTTAAAATTTTTGTAAAAATTTTATAAACCGCATTCAAGCAGGTGATAGGGCTGAAATTCTTAGGGTCAGACAAGTCACCTTTTTTAGGTATCAGTACGGTTCGCCCTTCTACAAGCCAGTCCGGAATCGGATCGTCAGCTCTAATGTATGATGTAAATATGCGGGCCAGATGGAGGTGGGTAGAAGTAAACTTCTTCCACCAAAAGACATTAATGCCGTCTGGTCCCGGGGCAGCCCAATTTTTGCTGCCATTTAGAGCCGAACGAACTTCATCCACACTGACTGCAGGGCTCTCTTCATCAGCATTCTGTCGACGGTGTTCCCGACAGAATACTTTGAAGTCGTGCAGAGCTGGAGTGTTGGCGTTCACGTTTGGTTGATCTCCATACAACTCAGTCCAAAAAGCTTCCACCCGCTCAGGTGTTGGATAATTCCCGGTAACATCGGTCTTTGGTGTCAGAAACCGTGAAGGGCTGGATCGAAACAACGAGTTGTCGACCAACCGCTTCAGCCTTTTCTCTAATGACTTTTTAGCAGCCACTAGAGCCCGCAATTTATTAAGAGACTCTTCCTTGATGACATGAAGAGTACTCTTGTTCAATGTGTGATGACGCCACCGAAGTTCAGCAGCAATGCGCCGAATTCGGGGCGTGTATGGTGTTTGAGTTGTGTCGTACTCAATCACACACTGAATGCGGGAGACCTGTTTCCGGGACATGTCAATTTTCAAGCCAAGTTGTGAGATGCGCTGTTTCAACCTTGCCTCGATCGAGAGACATTGTCTCTCTCTCGGAAAAGCCGAAACTGCTGCACCATACACAACCTGGCTCACAGTGAGCAGGGTGGAATCCTCCAGGATGTTTGCACGGAGATCTTCGTTTACCGCGTCAAGCTGTTGTTGGGAGTAAGTTATCTTTTTAGATATACTTACTTGCCGTCCTACAAAGGGATTGTTGTTGTCCAAGGAGGAACGGCGTCGCTCTTGGTGTAGTTGCGCCGGAAAGGAAAGTCTATTAGACTGCCTTCTGTCCGGCACAAGCGATCTTCTATTTCGCCGAAGATGAGCGGCATAATTACGCAGGTGTTTGGGCGTAAAATGCGCTAGCTCCGGATGCATATCACTCCAAAGAGTGTGCATCCGGGCCATATAGCCGCTCACCCCCGGCTCGCTACGTTGGTAGCACACCAAGAGATCGACTCTCAGTTCCTCCGTCCACTTAAAGTAAGTCCTTAAGGCGCCAGGGTCGTCATCATTCATCGGGTCCGGCGTGCTCCTCCCACCTGACGAATGGTCCTCATCCGAAAAGGACCGGTTGTGGGGAGCACTTCTGAGTTGGTATCTTGTGGTAACTCAGTTATTTCCATGCAGTGGGTAGTTGGCCCACTGCACGGGCTACGTCGTTCGCCTACAGACCTGATGTTATGGTCTGCGTTTCCCGCGATGCGCCGCTTGGAGGCCACGTAGCAAGCATCGCTTATTATTATTATTATTATTATTATTATTATTATTATTATTATTATTATTATTATTTTAATACTATCATCTACTTATCAACAGTGATATCATTATAATAACATAATTATTCGTTAATTAATTTCTATTGTTGCGGCTGTGGTCCGACTTGTGCATGGTGTATCGCATTTGCCCTGCTCCTCACCCCTATCTCTCAGGCTCTTGGAACAGTGACACGGGGAAACCACAGAGAAAACCCATGTCGATACATATATATATAAAAATGAATCCATTATAAAAATATATATTACTTATTATAGAAATACAATTTCCAATTTACGATGAATATTTAAAAGTTATTTTAATATTTCCTTAATTATTCATGTAACAACCGTGCCATTGTTATTTGAATTTATTAATTTAAAGTTTTCTTATTTTGTATTTATATTTTATTGTTTTTGGGAAATGTCATTGTAGGATATCTAAATGGTTAAGGGAATCCTTGAAAGGTTCAACATGTGTTTTCCTTTTATGTGTTTCTACAAAGGTCTAATTGTTAGGCGACACGTGTGGGTCATATTCGAGTGTATATTTTTTTATTTTGAAGAGGTTTACAAGGATTTATTTATTTATTGCTTACTCCAAAAGAGTGTTACCTAAAATTTATGAGCCATAAAGATTTCTTTTTGGACGTTCGATTTAACCGGATGTCTTATTTATTATTAACAAATATAGTTTTATATTTTATCGGACAATTTAAATTCGCGCCTCCTAATTGCAGCGTCATCTTACGGATTCCGCTGATGACATTACAAACTGAAAGCATATGAACTAAAAACATTACTGCAAAAAATAACTGTACAAGTTATTTATTACATAAATCATAATTCTGGTATGTAATTATTAGGATAGAGAATTATTGAATAATAATATTAAAATGCTCCATATACATGTAAACATAATCTCAAAATTCGTAATTATCATTATCAACAAAATATCAATTAATCAATTAAAATTTAAATGATAAAAAATTACATGAAAATAGGATGTTATGTCGGACTCAACGTCCGACATTTTTATTTTATAACAAATAGAATTTAATTATTCATAAATAATTTTATGTTCTTACAACTAATTACATACATTTATTTTATTTTTAAAATGTTGTTATCTTCAAATTTATCAATAGCATTTTCAAAAGAAACTTATTTGAAAAATTTAGTTTTAGTTGGGCCTGACCATACTAAGGGATTTGAGCCTGAACAAATACCCTAATAGAATTTTAAACTTTGTCGAGATCCGAAATAGTTTTCGATCGAAGAGGAAGTTTTCGATAACAAAATAAATGTATATATAAACAATAGTTTAAATAAAATAAAAGTAAATGATGATAAAAGAAAAAAATAAAAAGGAATGTTATGATAATTCTAGTATCAACAGAAAAAAAAAATATATATATATATATATATATATATATATATATATATATATATATATATATATATATATATATATATATATATGTTGATAATTTAAGGAACAAAATTTAATAACTATAATTTAAGTTTAAACAAAAAAAAATAAATAAATGTTTTCTTTTATTTTCGAATAAAATAACGACTTAAATAAAAAGAAAAATTTAGATCTAAAAACTAATGACAATTTGTAATCTATGCACAAATTAATTTTTATCTAACTAATTTAATATAAAAATTTGGTCACAGTAAATAATTTAATGTAAAATAGTACACATGTATGTCTTTGTCTATGCATAAATGCGCTTACGTATACACAAACACATAGATGTATAATAGAGCATAAGAGTAAAGGAGAAGCGATATTGTACTCTGACCCAAGTAGAGGGGACTCATGCAACATTATAGAAAAATCTAAGAGAGAGGGCAAGGGCTCAAGGAAATAGAAAAATAATTGGACATTATTTCTCCCATCTAGTAAAAATAAGTAACGCCCTAAAATTCGACACCTTTACGATTTTTCAACAAAAATATCTCTCGTTGTCCTGACATCCTAGTGTTAACATCGAAAAAGTTTTTATAAGTTTTAATGAAACCACGCGTCAGATTCAAAAAAACAATTGTTAGTAAAGTAAATTTCAATTATGTAAAGAAACGGTAACAATGACATTTAAGTAAGTTCTTAATTGAGATTTTTATGTTTGTTTTAATTATTCAAATTTTTGTATGATAATTTTATAATATATTTATTAAATTGAATTCATTTTCTTATATTATAACTTCAACCCCTTCCCATAAAGCTTCAGATCCTTATCTATTAGCCTAACGGCTAGGATAAAAATAATTAAATTTTAGTTGCGTTTTCGACGTAACAAGGATAACTTGTCATCTAATAATGATTCTTTTGAGACTTTAATGATCAAAGTTACTTTTTTTGAGACAATACAAAATTGAAACATAAGTTTAATAAATTTATATCATATTCAATGATGATTAATATTTGTATATTATATTTTTAGGGACTGAATTAATTTTATTAGCTTAGTGAAAATTTAGCTTCAATAAAATTCAGAAAATTTTTCATAGAACATATTTAATATTAAATAGATAAAAGTCATTCAAATATTCATCGATATAAAATTTCATAATTAGAACTTATACAATGTATTAATGATAATATGAATAATTTTATAACACCAATGATCCAGTTCACGACTTATCTTTTCTAAGGTTGACAGGCCGTTACGGATGACGAATGGAATTCACCAACACAATAATCTATATTTGCCGTCCTATTATTAATTCCGATTACGAAATACCCTTACGTACTTCACGGCAGTTGTCAAATCATATAAATTCATAGTGTATTTTAAATAATTAAATAAATCCATTTATTAATTAAATTCACCGAAGTTAGTTATTTCGGAGTTAGTTCGGGAACCTCTACTTACGACTCTGGAGGTCGTATCATCTTTATCTCCAGCTCTAGTTGTTCTACTGGTTACTTACAAACCCATAGGGAAACCAGGACGTAACAACTAATAATATAAATAAATTGGTGGCAGCGAACGGATTCGAACACGCTCCGAAGAAACTGGCGGAAAAATTTTTTTTCCCTTCACAAAAAAAAAAAATCGACTCTACATCATCCAGAGATCTTCATCGAACACGTCATAAAAATCAGAACATTTTTTTTATTCTCAAACGAGTGAGTAATCTATAAAAGTAAAAACAAGTGCTTACAAAACGACTCTAAAATTTATTTTTAATACACTTAATTCAAAAATTAATTAAACAGTGATTTGATTCCAAAAACGAAAAGTTTTTTTTTTAATTGAACAGAAGAACAGTTCAAAATTAACAATTAAAAAGTTTAAAGAAAAATTAATAAATTAACAAATTTTTTTTATCGCAACCACATAAAATCAATAAAATAACATGAAAAGTGCAACAAAATACATCGAACATAAACAAAAAAAAATCAAGAAGAAGCCATTAACAGCGCAGTACAGCCTTGACCTAGGATAACATCGACTACAGCCAACACCCAAGGACACAGAAGATAAGCCGACAAGCATCAGCCCAACCATATACGAGAACTTCAAGTGATAATTACTTCTGAGTAGTAAGTCATTTATTTTTCTGAATATTTATTTCTCGTCAAATCAAAAGTATTATTGTTGTTTAAAATTTTGTTTACTCGATTATCGTTCAAAATTTTTTTTTCTTCTCTCTTTCTTTCGTAAAAATTTTTTTTCTCTTAGTAAATTTTCAAAATAACTAACGGTACCGAAGCTATGGAAACAACTATAGCAGAAACAACGGGTAAAGTACAGGCCCTAGATAAACAGATTCAAGAATTGTTAACAGAAAGAGAAGAAATGAAAAATAATTTCGAACAAAATTGTCAACGATTAATTAATGATAGTATAAGAACTCTTTTAAACAATTTAAACGCACAAAATCCAAATCAACAAATACCTAATCCTCAAAATTTCCAAAATAACGGTACCCCAAATTTAAATAAATTCGATTATTTCCTTAAAACTATTCCCGAATTTGACGGATCGACAATTCCAATAGAATCGTTTACAAAAGTATGTACCGACGCGAAAGCCTATATTCGCGAAGTAGATGAAAAAGTTTTAGTTAGATTATTAATTTCAAAATGTAAAGGCGGACCTTTAGTTAGACTATTAAATGCAGAAATAAATACAGTAGATCAATTAATTACTTTCCTAAATTTAAATTATCGACGTAGCAAACAAGTTTCTGTTTAGCTAAACGAATTTAGTCAATTTAAACAAAAACCTAACGAACGCGTTATGGACTTTCATTTCAGAGTAGATGAACATTTGAGAAAGACATTAGCAGAAATAGAAGATTCAGCAGGTATAAATAAAAACAACAAAAAAGTACTAGCATCGGAAATTGCTATCCAAACATTTTTAGCAGGATTATTCCCTCAAATAGCAATATACCTGCGTCAGGTAGAGTACATAGACCTTCAGACCGCTGCCAAAGCAGCATCAGATACAGATAAGACATTAGAATCTATGAGTAACATAAATAATATGTTTAAAACTTTTAACAATACAGACTGTCACGCCATACAAAATAATCAAACTACAGATCAAACAAACAATTCACAAAATAATAAACAAAACGCCCAAACAAATTCAAATGGGACAAATAAATATTGCGATTTTTGTAAAAGCAATAATCATAATAGGGAAGATTGTAGATAAAAAGCGAAAATTCTAAAAACAATAATAACAATAATAATTACAATAGAAATAACAATAATAATAACTACAACAGAAATAATAATAAAAACAATTCAAATTCCAACGGTAATTACCATAGAAATAAAAATCATAATAATAATAGTCAAACGCACTGTACTTACTGTAAGAAATTTGGGCACATAGAAAAGGCTTGTCGTAAAAAGAGCTATGACATAGGTAAACAGGCTGATTTACAGGTGGCACAAGCAAACCAGGGAAACGGACAAACGTTTCCCCCTCCAGGCACTTCAGGGGGAAACACGTCGCCCCAGGAGTGCCGGAACCAGAATTAAAAATAAGAAAACCTTCAAAAACATATTTCGTAGGCGCAATGTCATCGGACTACAAGCCTACATCCATTATGATCAAATCAAAAGATTTAATTTCAAGTTACGGAAAAATTTTATTAGATACTGGGTGTAATTTAAATTTAATCAAATATAGCGAAGTCAAAAATAAGAATTCAATTGATGATTCATTTTGTTATAATTTAAACGGAGTTTCAGAAGCAATTACACTCGGTAGAATACAAATACAAATTTTTAATAAAAATACATATTTTCATGTTATCCCAGATGACTTTCCTTTAGATTACACAGGCATACTCGGTATGGAATTTTTACGCGAACAAGGTGGCATAATCGATTTGGTTCAAAATACAGTTACTTTCACAAAATTAAATAACTTAGAAATCCCATTGACAGAGGGACAGTATTTTGTCTTAAAACCTCGAACTAAAACAACAATGTTTGTTCGAGTAGATAACAATCTTAATGAAGGATACGTGCCTCGTATAGATTTAGGTGACAGTATTTTTGCTGGAGAAGCAATAGTTAGTAATCGTAATGGTATAGCTCATTTGTATGCAATAAATACTCTTAGTAAACGTGTCAAAGTAAAAGTGCCAATAATCTCCTTGTATCCTTTTGAAACAAGCGAAGAAGGTAGCACTTGCTTATCGTAAGATGAAACAGATCCAGAAGATAATAAAAGTGCCAGGGCCCTAGAAAATCGCGTTGATAATGAATTAAGTCTCTTGCGTTTAGAACATTTGAATGACGAAGAGCGTAAAGAAATAATTTCACTCGTTGAAAAATATGCTGACCTCTTTAGCATTCCGGGAGAAAATTTGCAAGCAACATCAGTATCTTCACATATCATACCCACTAAAGATGATATACCGGTAAACACTAGATAATATAGGCATTCCCCTTCACATAGAGAGGAAATCGAAAGACAAATTACTGAACTTCTGTCAATGGATGTTATCGAACCATCTACCTCTCCATACAATTCACCTTTATTTATCATACCTAAGAAAAAAGACTCCCAAGGCAGAATAAAATACAGACTAGTAATTGACTATCGTAAATTAAATGAGAAAACTATTGGCGATGCATATCCACTACCCCTAATTAATGATATACTTGATCAATTAGGTGGTGCAATTTATTTTTCAACTTTCGACTTAAAATCAGGTTTTTATCAGATAAAAGTAGATGAAAAAGATAAACATAAAACTGTATTTACAACTCCTCGTGGTCATTATCACTTTAACAGAATCCCATTTGGACTTAAAAATGCACCTGCAACATTTCAAAGATTAATGGATTTAGTATTACGCGGTTTATAAGGCGTAGATTTATTTGTTTATTTAGATGATATATTTATTTATGCTCGTTCTCTTGAAGAGCACACTTCTAAATTCAAAAGATTAGTAGAACGTTTACGTAAAGCCAATTTAAGTTTTCAACCCGGTAAATGCGAATTTCTAAGAAAAGAAATCATTTACTTAGGTCATCTCATTTCTGCCGACGGTGTCAAACCTGACCCCGACAAAATTAGAGCGATTAGAGAGTACAAAAGACCCATTAGTACCACAGAAGTAAAAGAATTTCTCGGACTTGCTGGTTATTATCGGCGTTTCATAAAAGATTTTGCAAAAATAGCTAAGCCATTATCGGATCTTACAAGTAAAAACGCGAAATTTATCTGGACTCTTGAACACCAGGAAGTTTTCGAAACCTTACGCGATAAACTGTGTACAGCTCCGATACTGCAATATCCGGATTTTTCAAAACCTTTTATCTTATCGATCGACGCATCTAACTACGCAGTTGGAGCAATTCTCTCACAGGGTAAAATAGGTGAAGATAAAATAGTAGCAGCAGCCTTTCATGTATTAAATAAACACAAGAAAAATTACTCTACAACAGAAAAAGAGATGGTTGCAGCTCTATTTGGTATGAAAACCTTTAGGCCTTATATTTACGGTAAAGAATTCACTCTCGTCACCGACCACAGACTTTTAGTGTGGGTAAACTCAATGAATGACCCAACATCTCATGTAATGAGATGGCGAGAACGTCTTAAAGAATTCGAATATACTGTACTATACAAAGCAGGTAGAAAAAACACAAATGCCGACGCCTTGTCTCGTAATTCTATAACAGAAAAACGCGAAGCCTATCCTATAAAATTTAAATGGCGACCCACGGGCAAACCGGGAATCGCGAGACTCAGAACAACCGATACATCAGGTTCTGAGATCAAAATTACAAAAAAACCGAAAGTGGCTATCCACTCAGAAACAGATAAAAATTCTAAACTAAATTCAAAAATTAAAAATAAATTTTCAAAAAACATTACTAATCCAGTCGACGGGATTAGCAATACGAATCCAAAAACTTTACCGGAGGCTGGTACTCTGGCGGCGGAGTTATGCGACTCAATCGAAAGGACCTCATTAACTGGCAAAAAGATCCAGGAGGCTAATAAAATTGCGGTTTCACCTGATGAAAGCACTCAAGCGGCGGAGTTAAACGACTCAGTCGAAAGGCAAAAATCTGACGATACGAAGCAGATAGCTAATAAATTCGTTCGTAAAATGCTAATAAAAATTATTCTCCTGAAACAGATAGTCAGGCGGTTGAGCCGTGGGCCTCAGTCGAAATACCTTCGGAAATACGCGATGAAAATAGGCGTAGCTACCCTATTAATCAACGGTCATTTTCAAAGGGAACAAATAAGGTTAGGATAAGTGGAAATACTGATCAAAAAGATAAACGGTTTATTCCATACCCTATCAATAAGTCAAAAATCATAAACAAAAATACAGATTCAGGTTCGAATCTAATAAATACAGATAAAAATAGGAATCCAAATAATAATCAAAACCCCTCATATAACGTTAATCAAAAGGAAAAGGCTAGTAAACATAGAAAAGACACAAAGTTATCAAATAAAGAAAATAAGTTAAGCACAGTAGGTAATGAAAGTAATTTACCCGACTATTCTGACGAATCATCATCATCAGTATCAGGTAATATTATCGACGCATTAACTTTAAGAAAGAAACTTATTAAAAATAATGAAGTTTTATTAACAGACGAGGAATCAGACATGACGGATTTCGATCTATCATATATAAATAAAGACCCAATTAAGTCTCCAAATAAAAATGATTCACGAAATCAAAATCCATCATCCAAAAATTCCCAAAACCAAAAATCCCAAAGCCCAAAAATCAAAGAATCTACATTACCATCTACAGAAAATGTAACGATACCAATGATATCTACACAAAACACTCCAAATGTAAACACAAAAATCAGAAATAATAAATTCAAAAGTAGATTCATTCCTCTCCAATATAAGAGAACACAGAGGTACGCGGATTTTACACCTTCTTCAATATTTCGTGCGCGTAAAAAAATTAATGAAAATATTAGTAAAACAACGTTTAGAGTGATCGACAGTTCAGATGATGAATCAAATACCGCAAGATCGGAAATAATAGACTCAAAAATATATTCACGTAACTCTATCGACATTAGTTCAGAATCCCCTATAGAAACAATCCCAATTACTCAAAGATCGCTAAATAAAATAAACAAACAAAAAGTAGAAGATATGGGAGAAGCTGTACCGTGGTCTTCAGACGAAGGCGACGATCACCCTCAACAAAAAACAATCGAAGCTCTTATTCACAATGATAATGATAATAACATGTCTATAGAAAATATAAACGAAATTTCTAAAGCCATACAATCGACGACAGTAGATTCATCCGACGAACAAATATCTCCAACAACAGCTATACAGACAGAAAATAAAATTACAGAACAACCGAAACATATTAACAAAGACGATAAAAGAGAGATAATTCAAGCGATAAAACATAATGACCCTCCACCATTACGCAGATCTACAACACAACGAAAACTCAAAACATGTACGTGTGGATCAGATAATACAAGCACACATGCACACACACATACCACAGAAAATACAGACACTTTCAAAGAAAATCCAAAACAAACAATTTGACAATAAAAATTGCAAAGAAGACTAAAAATATTAAATTACCAGACATAATGGTAACGTTAAAAGCATTTAAAAATAATAATAATTACAATAATTCTAATAAAAGTAAGATTCCTAAAACAAAAAGAAAATTATCAACAATAGCTGAAAATAATATTACTAAAAATAAAAATATAAATTCTATAACTCCACAAAATTCACAGGAAAATTCAAATTCACAAAGATCGAGCCAAACACAAAAACAAAAAGAGATCGACAATATTGACACACAAACTGGACCCGAAGATCCTAATTTACCCATCCCAGATACAGAAAATCTCGAATAAGAAAATATAACGGTAAACGAAACTCAAAATAATTCAAATCCGACAATAAACGCTTCATACATAGACGAGTCCGACGATGACAAACGAAAAGACGATAGTATTAACCATTTGAACTCACAGCAGATGGAGTCAAATTCAGAAGAGACTAATAATATAAATAAATTAGTAGCATACGGGGGTGATATTAACAACGACCAACCTAATGACAACAAAAATGAACAACCTAGTAACACAATAACGATTCACCTGACGACGATAACGACGAGTCGCCTGAAGATGATAATGATTCGGATAATAATTCAACGGAGTCAGATTTTTCAAACGTTTCAGACGATTTTAGTAACGAAAATATATTAGAAACAAAAGATAATTTAGAAATGCAGAAAAATAGTTATTTATGTTTCATAAACGCAGATGGTACGGTACATAGCGAAATCGGAAAGAAACTTATAGGAATGGGATATTTAAATAAATTACAACCAAATAGTAGATATAAATTAGGCGATATAATTAAAATGGGTACTTCTAGAAAAAAAGTAATCGCTTTAGTAACACAAAGTAATAGTAAAGATAATCCGACAGAGGGTTATTATTTAAAATCTTTCAAAAATTTAAAAACTTATCTATTAAATAACAATATTAAATCAATTAGCATATCACAAGGCCGAAGTAACTTAAGTGAAACCATTTGGTCTAAAATAAAAAGTATTATCACAAAAACTTTTTCCGGAACAGAAATTAAATTTACAATTTGTAGAGATTTAATTATAATTCCTCCGGTAGAAGACAGATATAAAATCATGTTAGAAAATCACGAAACTCCAATGGCAGGTCATAATAAGGAGTGACAAAGACATACAATAGGATTAGACAGAGATATTTTTGGGATAATATAAAAATCCAGGTAGAAGACTTTGTACGCAAATGCATAAGTTGTCAGAAAAAGAAACTAGTTAGAATAAAAACTAAACAACCGAAGGTAATTACGGACACATCAGCACAAATTTGGGATAAATTAGCATTAAATATAGTAGTCCCAAATAGAACATCAGCTAATGGTTACTCTTATATTTTAACTATGCAAGACGATCTTTCAAAATTTTGTTTCGCAATACCGTTAGTTACAATGACTGCTAATGATATTGCAGAAGCTTTAATAGAACATTTTATTTGTAAATTTTCGATGTCCAAAAGTTATTTTAACCGATCAAGGTCAAGCCTTTATAGGAAAAGTTATGACTTGTCTAGCAAAAACATTTAAAATTAAACAAATAAAATCAACTGCGTTTAGACCATAAGCAAACGGTGGTTTAGAACGTAGTCATCAAGTTCTAACAGACTATATTAAACACTATACGACTAAAAATGATTGGGACCGATGGTTACCACAAGCGACATTAGCATACAATACTAGTGTACACGAAGGTATAAAATTTACACCTTATAAATTAGTATTTGGCAAAGAAGCTCGTTTACCATCAGACTTCTCCTACTTAGACGACATACCTACGTACGCTGACTATGTCAAAAATCACGCAACAAGACTGTTAGAAACTCAAAAAGAAGCTAGGGAAAATCTAGAAAAAGCAAAACAAAAATCAAAAATTAGATATGATAAAAATATACATCCAATAAACTTTAAAATAGGTCAAAACATTTATTTAGTTAAAAATAAAAAAACAGGCAAATTTGATGATAATTATTTAGGTCCATATAAAATAACTGAAATATTTCCCGATAAAAATGACATTGAAATAGAAATGAAGCATGGAAAAAGAAAGGTAGTCCATTGTGACAGAGCGGAAATCGCACATTAATAACAATGCGAAAACAAAGCAGTTAGTGAAGACAGAAAATTACCATAAATACATTTCTCTTACAGGTAAAAATGGACGCGTCCAAAATCTTTTCCATCTTATTGATGCTAACCACAACAACGAGTGCATTCATCGCATATGATTGCGGTGCTGCAGCGACAAACTTTACTACATTGTCATTGATCAACATAAAAGAATGCGAAAAACCCATAACGACACCTAACATAATAAAAACTAATATTCAACTCATACAGACAGTAGAGTATTCCCACACTAAAATAATTCAGTGTAAAATCGAAATCCAAAGGTCAATTTATTATTGCGGTTCCTGGAGTCATGTTGCGACAGTAACAAATCCCCGCATAGAATACATAGAAGAGATATCGAAACCTTACTGTCAAGATATACACAAGACCCGAACGCATTTCATGTACGACACAGCAATTCGAGACATACAACCGAACGGAACGACGATACGGTCTATACTCTTCGCAGGTAAAGCAGATAACTCCGGAAACTGTGAAGGAGGAAATTACTCGGATCCGTACGGGACATATTTAGATGTAGTGGTACAAGAACAAATAAAAATCACAATCCGTGACTATTTAGCTCCGGTAAACTTCAAAGAAAACAGCGTAATCCTAAAATCGGGAATAAGATGCTGGCAAGGGGAAGGCGGCTACACATTCTGGGACGTCATAAGGAAAGACGACTGCGAAACAGAAAAATTCAAAGTAATTTATCTAGGTCAAGCTCAAAGAATTAGGGATAGTTCAGGAAATAAAACCGACGAATTCTTCGCAGTAACATCAAATCAAATAACGTTTGCGCTAACAAGACAGGAAACACTCTCAGTATGCGGGCACAAATTCTTACGCACAGAGGAACCTAGATTATTCATAATAGAAAGTAACGACAATGATTTCTTACTAAAAAAATCAGAATTAACAACATCTGACATGGATATATTCGCATACGTAAATTCAAAAGTAGTTTATTGAGAAAAACATTTGAGAAGAGAAATTTTAGCGAGTTATAACGATGCCATTAAACAACAATGTGAACTAGAAAAAATAGTACTACGAAATTCTTTAGCGCTAGCATCAGTAGCACCTGCAGAATTCGCGTTTCAGTTCATGAAAGATCAAGGATATATGGCCTGCGTCACTGGAGAAGTCATCAAAATATCAAAATGCGTACCAGTCGAAGTCAAAACGAGGAAAACAGAAGAATGCTATCAAGAACTACCTGTTACGTTAGGAAACGGAAGCTTCTTCATGTTACCTAGAACACACCTGCTTGTGAAGACAGGAAATCAAATCGATTGCAACACATTGACGCCTACTACATTTAACATCAATAATACATGGTACCAAATTCTACCCCAATTGACGCCAACTATAGAACCAGAAGAAATTAGCCCAAGCACAAGAGCAACATGGAAGTACACAGCACCGGAATATTTAGCAAAGAGTGGGCTATACTCAAACGAAGACCTGGGTAAACTAAGAGAAGCAATTATGTTCCCAGTGGAAAGATTCGCAATAGTAAACACGATAGCCAGAGGAGCAATAGGCAGACAAATAAATGTGCAAGGAATCAACATAAATAGATTCATCGACGAGGTCAACATAGAAAACAAGATTAAAAACAAGCTGGCAAAACTACATGGAATTTTCACTGTCATCGGAGATTACAGTTCAGCGATAATAGCAGACTGTATTATAATAAAAGCTTTCAAGTTTGTCGCCGACACAGTAATACACGCATTGGCACTACACTCTGTATTCGGATGGAGCCTATGGCTACTAGGATCTATATGGGATTCATTAACAAACTTCTTGTTACATTTAAAACAGAAATACGAGAAAGAAAAAGAACAAGCAGCCAGCAACCTAATGATGTCAAAACTAACCACAGTCGATATAGAAGAAAAAGACCCAGGAGAAGAACAACCGAGGACGCCAAGACCGAGAGCAAGAGAACCGGGAACAGATAAAGTAGATAGCGAAATGATAGATCAGCTAAATAAACGAAAACTATTCCCATGAGTCCATAATTTTTGTAATAATATTATTTTTTTTTTTTTGGTTTTTGTTACTTCCCCTTTTCTTCGTAAAAAAAAAAAAAAAAAAAAAAATAGATTAATTATTATACATAGGATAATCAATCATAGTGCGGGATGAATGTTGTGTCGAACCAGTAGTATAACGTGGTATCGAGTAATTCTAATGTAGATTCTATGCATCAGATAAGACCAATGACTTAATTGTATTAAATAATTTTTTTATATATAATATCAACCTCTATATCTTATTTTAACTATTAACAATGAGGAATTATTTTTAAATTTTGACACTATTTTTTATTTTTAGACATGAATATCGCAAATTGATAATATCAGTAATATTATACTATTAAGTGAATAATAAATATTATATATTACTTGTTAGTTTTATAAAATTAAAATTAAACATTTTCAAAATAAAAAGGAATTTTGATTGACGGGTAGAAATTTAAAAATAAATAAGAAAAAAAAAACAAAAGTTTTTACATTTTTTTTTTTCATTTTTTTAACGGTAAATATCCTAACAGTGTACATGCTAAGTATATTTACTTTCAAATTTTTTTTGGAGGCTATTACTGCAGGGGGTCCGCTTATAGATCGTAAGCGGAGAGGATGCCTAGTGGATGAGCCCAGGCAGGGTGAAACCAATCCTCCGTCGGGTGAGGAGCAACACTAAACTTCCCCTCGTGCATCCAACGAATCCCCAGATAATCAAAGTCGTCCCTCTGGAAACAGGTCCAATCGAACCTGTCGTGGAACCACAGGCACCGGTTCTGCGCCTTCTCGGCACGACGACGACGTATGATGTCTATAGACACGTACCCGTCTAATTCTAAAGGATCTGAGGGCTAAAGAAAAAAAAAATTTAATAATATAGATAGAATCAAAATAAAGAGTATCCGGTGAAAATAGTAAAAGTTAATACAATTAGACTTACGAGACTGACGCGAATCCGCGACACATCGTGGAGTTGAAGAAGCTGGCCTATAATTACCCCCAGTCGTTCCACCAAACATAGGCGAGCTAGGTACCCGCCGCACAAATTAAGTCCAAAATCAGCCAAGTCTATAATAATAATCAGCCAGTAGAATAAACCGAAGAAACCCTGAAAAATAAATTTTTTTAATTTTTTTTTTTTTTTTAAATTTTTAACTCCTCACGTACATATTAAGTTAAAAGATTAAATATAAAATAAATAAACCAATATAAAAAAAAAAAAGAAAAAAACTACTTACTTTACCGCGACAAGCTTCATGATGACTAACGCACATGTTGCTCAGGAAGTTATTTATTTTATTGTTTTACAAACCGACTAAATAACACGGGACGACCTCGACAGAAGTACTTAGTAAAGTATATGTAATTGAGAAACCGAAAGGACATTATATAGCAAAAAAAAAGGAGGAACCCCACCACGGGAAAAGTACACCCCCATCCGGGCGAAATGCGCAAACAAACTACCAACACTTGGTGACAAATTTTTTTTTACTCTCAAAAATTCCCTTTTCCTTCTCTCAAAATCCCTTTTTTTTTTTTTTTTTTTTTTTTTTCCAAATGCATAAATAAAACTTTGTGAGACGAACATACATAAATTACCAAAAATAAATGTAGAAACAATTATTTTTCATATCCTCTCGTCTCTCTCTTTACTATCAAGAAATTGATAGTAAAGTCTCTTTACTGTCAAGAAATTTTTTTTTCTCTTTTTGTTAGCTCCTTAAAAATACAGGAAAGTAAGAAAAAAGGAAAAGATAAATATGATAATTGAAAGTTTATTGGTCCTAGAAATAAATTAAATGGGACGAAACACCTAAATATCATTTTAAATGCATTAGAGAATGTAAGACGAGAAACAAAATTTTTTTTCAGAAAAATAACGGCATACCTTTTCTTACAGGAAAAATAGAATAAAATTAGTATATTGTAATAAAAATATTTCAATTAAAGGGAAATCAAAATTTATAAAGTTAAACATTTTGAGAAAAGATGATAGGTAAATAATTCAGTTATGCTAAAGCTACTATCAGAAAGCAATTTTTACAATGTTTCGAGAAAATTACAAGAAAAGAAAGTTTGAAAAATAAATTGAATTAATAAATTTAAATTATTATAAGTTAGAATTAATAACAATATAAATAACTAGATTTTTCATGAACAGTTTAAATTAGATAAAAATTTAAAATACAAAAGAATACGAACATTGTAAATGTAGCGAAGATTCACCGATTTAGTTAATAAAATAGACGAACTAGGTGAATAATAAAAAAAAAAAAAATTTTATGTACGCATAAATTTTTTTTTTCAAATTAACACTAAATGCCTAGCTTAACTGATTACAAATACGAAGGATAAAAACGCTTAGTTCCTTCGGAAAATAAGAGGATTACGACCATTAAAGGTCCAAATATATACAAATAAGCTAGACATTTAATGCCTAAAAATAAAGATGTAATAATAGATTAGAAAAAAAATAAACAAAGAGATTATTGTCATAAAAAAAAAAATTTTTTTTCCAGTAAAACTTAAAATAATTTTTAAATAGACAAAGATTAAGATGGAAAGTACATCGTAAGCAAATCGATGTTACAAAAATAAATGCAAAGTAATAACAAAGTACGATAACTGATTTACCATTTAGAGGTAATGTAATAAACGGGACGTTTGTCTAGAGGGAGGGACGTGTTACGTCCCCACCTGCATTCGCAAATGTCTCTGATAGCAAATACGCGCGCTAAATTTAAACTCTAATAATTATACAATAATTACATAAATATTCATCTTTTTATAAATAATAACGTTAAATGATAAGTAGAGAATTCCAAATGTTAAATATTAAATATTAAATATAGAAAATGATAAGAAAAAGTGTAAACAAAATATTTTTAAGTTTACATTAACATTTTCTCACGAAGAATGTTAATGAAAAAGCTAGACTGATAAAATGATTCATTGTAAGACAACTAGCGTTGAGTATGCCAGGTATATTCGAGAACGTCTAAGGAATGTTCTAAATAAATAATTGATAACGAACGCCCGAATGTTCTGGACTCTGGAGTTGAGTCATCGAGCGATCATCTGAGGCAAACCTCAGAAACGCCACGTGCATCAACTCGGGGGATAGAACATACGGAGCCCGATACGCAACCCTACTCCTCCTAGGGCGCGGCCCTTGGACGAGGAGATATAAGCAGGGTGGACCGGTAGTTCGAGGCTCTTCTTGATCTTAAAGTTGCGGACTTAAGACTCTTCATAATCTATACTTGCCGTCCTATTATTAATTCCGATTACGAAATACCCTTACGTACTTCACGGCAGTTGTCAAATCATATAAATTCATAGTGTATTTTAAATAATTAAATAAATCCATTTATTAATTAAATTCACCGAAGTTAGTTATTTCGGAGTTAGTTCGGGAACCTCTACTAACGACTCTGGAGGTCGTATCATCTTTATCTCCAGCTCTAGTTGTTCTACTGGTTACTTACAAACCCATAGGGAAACCAGGACGTAACAGTACAAAGAATTATGAAAATTTGTAAAATTGACGTCGCATCTCAGGTTACCCTAGAGAAGTCGTCGGAGTTCAGCTCTCATGATGTTTAGGCTAGAGCCCGGCGACTCTCTCATCACAAGCGATTTCCGTTACTTCGCTGATGATGAATTTTATTCATCACCAACAAAGCAGTTAAAATTTTTGAATTAAAAATTTAATTAAATATTATTAGTTTAACGGGAACGTAACAAGACTATTATTCGTATATAATTTGAAGTAAAAAAGATTATATATAATCTTTTTTACCTGGGTAATTTGAAGATCTGGTCAGATCTGATTATATCTGGTCACATCTCGTAAGATAGAGACAATTTAAAGATCTGGCCAGATCTGATTATATATGGCCAGATCTAATCCGTTTTTCTCGGGAAGAGGTCTTCATTTCTTAAATTAATAGATTAAAATATGACAAAAAAAGTCTTAATAATCTGCCGACATAATGTTTGTTGCATCCGAGATTCTACAAATTACTTTTTCACTAAATTGATTTAATCTCAATAAACAATTTTAAGAAATCAATTGAAAATGATTAACTTAAAAATAATGACGAAAGTTAAATAATTAGAACCAAATTTTTAACTTTCTGCTGAGAAAATCGAAGATTTTTAAAAATCGGGAAGTTATTGATTTCACCCCGTTTTGCCAAAATCAAGTTTTCATCAGATCTCGACGTTTCAAGGTCTCAGGAAGCTTCCCTAACTACTCCCGCGATGCTATCTGTGTGTGTGTGTGTGGGGGGGGGGGTGGATGTATGTAAACCTCTCATAACTTTTGAACGGCTTGACCGATCCTATCGCGGTTGACACTCATCGAAAAGGCTTGACTGAACTTAGATTTTGAATATGGTTTGGACCGATTCGGATCGGTAGATTTTCAGAAATCTCAAAAAAGCTACGAAAAAAAATTTTTTCAAATGTGGTTTTTTTAATAACTTTTAAACGGCTTCACCGATCAATTTCAAAAACTAATTAGCTCTTAACATAAAAAAACCACGTCGATCGCCACCAAGCTGGTCGAAATTGGTTGATTCGTTCGTGAGTTATTGTTGACGAAAAAAATCGACAGAAAGTGTTTTTTTCGGATTACACCAAAATGTCCGATCTAATCACTTCGTGTTTGAATGTATATTAGAGAATCGGAGAAACTGCGTCGAATGCCGCTAACCACGTGAAAATCGGTTGATTCATTCAAAAGTTATTGTGGTTTGAAAATAAAAAAAATAGTGATTAATTAAACTCCTATCAAACTTTTGAGCTCGGAGAGCTCAAAACTTCACGAAAATTAGATTTTTGAGCTCGAAGAGCTCAAAAATATAATAAGTTCAATTTCGAGCTCTTAATTACGAAAGTAGCGGGAAGTTGCACGGATGGCCTTCAGGGTCAACCGTTTTCCTAACGTTTTTGTAAGATTCTTCAACATAAAGTTACAGAAAATTCCTCAAACCAATATTTACGCTGATAATGATCAATTCTCAATAATTAAAGTAATTTGAAAGTGTCTAAAAATTCACGAACTGAAGTTCAAATTGATAAATTAATACGTAAGAATTCAATTCCATTCGATAAACAATGTTAGGAACTCAATTTTTGAATATCTCTTCAGTTAATTTTTATAAGTAGTTCACGTCGTAAAATTTATGATAATTCACAATTGATACAATTAATAATTCGCAATTCGAGTCATGACATTAATTGTTCACAATAAATTATTTTGTAATATAAAACAAATTCAATCAATTAATCCACAATATAAATTTCAATAAATTCTACGAAAAATGTTCGATCACAAAAATTGACAAAAGTCGACATACTTAAATAGACGCTAGAACATTCGCTGGTTTGATTGTTATGACCTTGGATATTTGGATTCACTGCGACGTAGAATATCTATCGACGCCTGACCAAAAATTCGTGAGAAAAACCCTTGTCGGTTTTTTTTTTCAAATATCAAATTAATCGCTCGTTTCACTGAATTAATTAACTTTAAGAATTAATACAATTAACAAAACAATTTCAGATGTTGATTGAAGTAATTTGATTAATTTTCAGTTAATTAAAATTATCTCACTACGAATGTTAAAAAAAATTTACACCTGAAGGTTGACTGAATGACTCTCGGGTGTTATCCCCCTTGAAAATTACTCAGTCCAAACTATCAAATATTATCGAATCTTGATTAAATAAATCATAATAATAATCGATTAAATGATCATATTAATAAATACTGAGGAGAAGCAAACCGAGTATTAGGTAAACCGCAGTTCACTTCTTTCCCACAGAGTAATTATTGATACCCCGACGAATGAAACGACGATCTAACTCACTGCTTGAGGATGAAGTCCTAGTTGTTGTTGGCTTCTTTCGTCTCGTCACTACTCCGGGGATCGGTCCTTCTTAATTTCCGTGGCACTTTGTCTGGCGGTCACACCACTTCTCCCTTTCGCACTGCACAGCTCCCCTATAATAACCCAAAACTACCCCCTTGTAACAAAATTTTACTGTTTTTATACACGACTCGACGTTGAATACGTCGAGTAAAGCAGAAATTTTGTCCAGGTCGCCCAAAATAGAATAAACAAAAACAAATAGGAAGCTTAGGAGATGCTTTTAATCTCCTTAGCAACACCGCAGCAGCCACCCAGGCTGGGTTAGTGCACGTTTGGACGCCAGTTATTTTTTCTCAAACAGGGAAAAATAACAAACCCTGTATTTCCAGGGCCGATTGGCAAGTATTCCGGGGAAATAAATAATATAAATGTGTTAGGAAAAAGGAGAAACAATAATTTTGTATATTACGAAAAATTAACAATAATATAAACAGATATTTATTCAAACAAATTACTTAAAATTAAGTCCAGAGCCGGATTCCTTAGCCGGATCGACTGTATAATCAAAATAATAATAATAATGCCGCGTATAATTATTGATAATTTGTCTAGATTCTCGATAGACTGTTTGGTTATTTTACTACGACGTTAATTAATGAATAGAAATTTTACCTAAATAATAATTATGGACTGTGAAATGATAAATTTCGAATCAATACTGGCTGATTCGAGGACCCAAATGCGTGGCTTTCGGGACAGGTATTTCACTACAAACCCCCTTACTAACGACGGAATTGACTCGACAATCAATAATAACTTCTGATACCGAATTATTTGAGCCAGGAGACAACGCGACTTGCGGATAATAATTTAGCTCAACTTGTGAGTACTCACCAAAAGAAAAGGGACTCAAACCACGGCGCTAGATACACACTCCTCACACTATGCGGGCTCCCGCGTGTCTGCCAATTTTATTTTTACCGAAAACTATGAGGCCTCGTGTCCGATCACGAGGGCCTCTCCAGCAATTTACTCAAAATTTACAAGTCTCTCTACTCGCGACCGATATTGTAGGGCATTACCCATGCGAGTAGGGGCTATGATATATTACCAATAATCAATATTATGCTTTTGCATTTTTTTTAACTTCTCGCTAAAAAAATCAAAGATTTTCAAACATCGGGAGGTTATTGGCTTCATCCTGTTTTACAGAAATCTAGTTTTCATTAGATCTTGACGATTTAAAGTCACTTGAAGCTTTCCTGAATGCTCCCGCGATGTTGTCACTGTGTCGGTACGTATGTGTGCGTGTGTGTATGTGAGAGTGTATTTGGGTGTGTGTGTATCTGCGTGTATGTTGAAGTATGTAACCCGTTTGTAATTTTTGAACAGCTAGACCGATTTCATCACGGTTGATGTCCCTGATTGAACAAAATGATTTGATATGATTAAAAATAATTAATTTTCTCATTATTTTAAATCTTGTCAAATCATGTAAATGATTTTAAATCATATCTCTCATAGGCATTCAACATTATGAGTCATTTTTAATCATTTTGTTTAATAAGGGGTTCTTCAAAAGGGCTTGACCGAACTTAGATTTTGAATGCAATTAGGACTGATTCGTACAGATAGTTATTCATGTTCGAGAGATATCGTGAACAAAGGAAGACCGAATGGTGTGTTTTCAGAATTACTCCGGACTTTCAAGTTCGATCAATTCAAACTTAAGAAGTCTTCATGTGGCTCAAAAAACTGCGTTGAATGCCGCCAACTGCGTGAAAATCGGTCCATGCATTTAAAAATTATTGCGGTCAAGAAATTCAAGAAATAGTGGGTTATGAAACTTCTATCAGACTTCTGAGATCGAAGAGCTCAAAATCATAGGGAAGCAATATCTTTTAGCTTGAAGAGCTTAAAAACGTCATAAGTGCAATTTTAAGCGCCTAGGTATGGAATTATCGAGAAGTTTCAGGGATGGCTTTCAGGATCAAGCGTTTTCCTAATTTTTTTTATTATGTTTTTTGCATCATACAAAATAAATGTATATTATTCGAAATATCATTGTGTTAACAACCCTAAGTTAACAAAAGCAATAAAAAGTATTAGAAATAATTTGACTTCGAATACCGAAAATCTTTTCATATCCTACTATTCGTGTGTATTCGGCACGAAGAACTATCTTATTATTTTTCAGGAAAAAGTGCTTTTTTCGATATACATATACTTGTTTCTTGAGAAGTTAAGAGTAGAGCAATATCTGAAACGTTTCTAATTATAAGGTGTGATCTTGTGACAAAAGTTTTATAAATATTTTGGATCTATTTTCTGAATTATAGATTCTCCTGAGTCGTCCAATCAATGTCTATCATGATGTAAGTGACTTTGAAACAAACTGGTGGGATAGTGAGTTCATTACAGAATGTTTATGTTGGCACAATGTTTATCGTCAGAGGCACAATTCTCGTCCATTAACAATGGCACCACAGGTAAATAAAATTTCATCATTGCCTCAGAAAAATATTCGAAAAAATCGATGTTGAGTCGTTTCGGGTTGTACAACTATCTTATCATCAATGATAGCCCCATAACAATCTACATCACATTATCGAATTCGAGAATCTGATAATTTTGTTAGTAAAACACTTTTTCGAAATTTTGGAATGCAATTTCTCTCAAACAATTCAACCAATTTTGATGCAATTTTTGCAAAAAGGGTTGCATCTGAACGTTAAGGTCTGAGTTGATGTAAGAAACAACTGATTATCTAGTTTGGCAGTTGTTTTACAGTAGGAATTTCTGTGTATATTATTTTTACTATTTCTTAGAATCTACTGTCACGGGCCATCTGAAATTTTTCTAGTTAGAAAAAAAAATAGCGATACGATTAACAAAGTTTATTTTCAAGAAGAGAAGGGATACAAAAGTTTGACCGTTTTTTTCACCATTGCTCCAGTATCCAGGGCTCTGCCTAAGTGGAAATATTATTTCCCTTGGTACTCGTGGGATTAATATGTAAAATATTTTCTCAAAAGAAAAATCAAGAAGAGGGTCCAAGCCCAGTGAACCCGGGACTGTGTTACGTCCCGGTTACCTCTCGGGTTTGAAAGTTACCAATATAACAACTAGAGATGGAGATTAAGATACTACGACCTCTAAAGTCGTAAGTAGAGGTTCTCAATATAATTCCGAAATCACTACTTCGGTGAATTTAATTAATAATTGGATTTATTTAACTATTTAAAATACATTTGCAATAAAAGTAATTCTGGAAACTGCCGTGAAGTACGTAATTGCATTTAACGTAATTAAATTTAATAGTTTTATGACAAAAATTAATTAAGAAGAGTCTCAAGTTCGTAACTTTAAAATCGATAAGAGCCTTGGAAGAAGAGCCTTCAACTACCCGTACACCCTACTTATATCTCCTCGTCTACGAGCCGTGCCTTAGGAGGACTAGGGTTGCGTAGCAGGCCCCGAATGTTCTATTCTTTTGAGATGATGAGCGAGATCATCTGAGGACCACCCGCATGACGAGTGCTGACTCAAGTTCAAACTCCAGGACACGCGGGCGATCGCTTATCATATATTTATTTAAAACATTCTCCTGAATGTTCTCAAATATACCCTAGACACTCTACGCTAGTTATCTTACAGTTAATCAGTTTTATTACTCTAGACTTCTCATCAACAATCTCCATGAGAAAATATTGTAAGAACTTGAAAATGATTTATTTATTCTGTGTTAAATTTAAGTCACGTAAGGTACAAAAAAAATTTTTTTAAGGACATTGCTCCCTCTCAGTAGACTCGCGTCCCTGTGAGTCGAGAAGTACTAGTTTTTTTTTCATATATATATATCGAAGGGGAAGACATATATATATATATATATATATATATATATATATATATATATATATATATATATATATATATATATATATATATATATATGTCGGAGAGTAGAGTACAGTGGAGTATTTTCTGACGAAGCGATGAGAATATTCTGTAGGATAATTCTATTTTTTAGTTATTTTAAGAAATGTACTGTTACTTTAATATTTTGTAAAATAAGATATAACTAAACTGTTTTATCGCGGGAGGCTTAGGCCTAGGTAGGCACTAGTGTTGTAATAATCGACCATAAACAATCGATTGTTCACAATCGACTACAACTGATAGATAACAATCGATTGTATTAAAAACTGATTTTTAAACAATCGGATAAACGGAAAATCGATTTTTTTTAAATTTTAGATTATTTCTATCGTCAACTTTATTGTTGAATAATCAAACATCCAACAATCGATGTTGACAATCGATTTTCGACTTTTTAATCAAATTTTTGAAAAATTTTTTTTTAAGGAAAAATAGATTTTTTTTTATAATTAAAACCAACTGTTAAATTCAAATGTTAATACTTTATACATATAAAATATATTATTACATACTTATTATCATTATTATTATTATTATTATTATTATTATTATTATTATTGTTTTGCTATTAAATGCTCAGGGGGGGTTATCCCCGGAGTCCGATTCTCCGAGGGCCCAGCCTGAGCTCCATCCGGTACTGCTGGACCACTCTGCACAACAAGGCGGTTAGTGATCACAGCAGGCCAAAGTCATTTCCCTTAAGAGACGGAGAGAACCAAGTAAAACAGCCTTCTGCATCCTAATTGCCAAGAACTCAGCTTTTAATGAACAAGCTGGAACTTTGGCAAGTGAGGATACAAAAGACTGTTTCATCCCTCCTAGGACGCCAAAAATCAGGACGACAAGCTTGACACGGTAACCTGGGTAAAGTTTGCCAATTTCCAACAGGAGATCCTGATATATTTGTCTTTTGTGCTCTTCTTTGGCTGAGATGTTGTATTCAGCCGGGGCCGAGAACTCAATGACATAAATGTCACGAGTGGCCTTGTCGAAGAGCACAATATCAGGTTTGTTGTGATCTGTCCGCCGGGTTGTTGCAAATGGCATGTTCCAATAAATTTTGCAACTGTCATTCTCAACAACCTGGGGAATATCTCCTGGCAAATAAGGCAGCACTGGTGTCACGTCAATGCCGTAGCAATGACGAAGATAGTAGTACAGTACTCTCAGGGCAGCATTGTGACGCTGGATATATGCACCTCTCGCCAGCACTGGACATGCCGACAAAAGGTGCATAAGCGTCTCCGGATGTTGTGTACACCTCCTACAGGACGTGTCCGGAAGCTGCACCTGGAGCACCTTGCTACGGTACTCAAGAGTGTTAATGACACCATCTTGGCAGGCAAATATGAACCCTTCAGTCTCGGACATCAGGCCCGCTGACTTTAAGAAGGAAAACGTCAGCTGGATGGACAAGCCATGATCACGCACGTGTTTAAAGAACACGCTGTGCATGGACTTGTCCATCAGTTCGTCAAGGAGTAGTTTTTCCTCGGCGTTCCTGATGACGCTCTTAAATTCCTCCTGTCGGAGTTCCATAAGAGCGTTTATTTCTCCAAGACCAAGGGTTCTTGCCGCATATATTGCTGCCTTATACAAGAATGACCCCTTATGCGCATTTTCATGTTTATGTACAATTTGCATAAGAAAGTCATCCTCGTCTGCAGTGAAATTGACAACTTCGTGTGTTAAACCCAGGACCAAACGGTCGTGAAGCCGCTCCAAACTCTGCAAACCTCTCCCACCGATGGACCGGAAGAGGTATAATCTGGCGACTGATGAATTGGGGTGCATGCTCCGATTCATATTAATGATCTTACGGGTTTTGATGTCGAGATCTCGTAAATCCTTTCGGGCCCATTTCAGGACACCGAAAGAGTATAGTAAGACTGGGACAGCGAGCATGTTAGTAGCTGAGACTTTGTTTTTGCCGGAAAGTTCGGAGGACCAAATTTTCCGGAGTCTCCTAACATACTCGCTCTGGAGAGTTGTTCGGACTTCAGAGACCGCATGCATGCGGTGCTCTTCCATTCCTAGATATCTATACAACTCCCCGGCGTCTAATTGTCTTAACACACTCCCATCTACTAACTCGACATCATCACCAGTATCAGAGCACTTACCCCTCGCCAGATGTACGACCGGACACTTGTCCAACCCAAAAGACATTCCGACATCTCGTGTGTACTCTGCTACGATATTGAGGGCTGCTTGTAGATGATCTTCATCAGTACTATATAGCTTCAGATCATCCATGTAAAGCAGATGGATGATCGAATATTTTCGATCACCCGGGGGCCCCACAGAGTATCCACGAGTTTTACGGAGAGCAACAGATATAGGCAGCAGTGAAACGCAAAACAGCAGAGGACTCAAGGAATCACCTTGGAAGACCCCCCGTTTATACTCTACAACTCCGGTTACGTGCAATGCATTTCCACTTCCAATGTGAAAACGCGTTCGCCAGAGCTGCATTGTACGCCGAATGCATTCCACTATTTCCGGATTGACTCCCAGGCATTTGAGTAGATATAAAATCGTGAGGAGTTGAGTCAAATGCCTTGCGATAATCAATCCAAGCCATTAACAAGTTGCGTTGATAGTAGATCGCATCTTGTAAGACGCATCGATCCACTATCAGGTTCTCCTTGCAACCTGACAGGCCTCTTTTACTGCCACGTTGTTCATATATCTGTTGCCATACAGGCTCTATCTGCTGCAAGATACGGTTATTTAAAATTTTTGTAAAAATTTTATAAACCGCATTCAAGCAGGTGATAGGCCTGAAATTTTTAGGGTCAGACAAGTCACCTTTTTTGATGTGAAACATCTATAGGCTCACTTGTAAACCGAATTGTTGGCGTGGCGACGCTTGCCATGGCGACGGGTCGCCACGCTATACTAAGGTATACATATATATATATATATATATATATATATATATATATATATATATATATATATATATATTTTATGTGTAGTAGAGTGTACGGTGTGGCTTCTCACTCAGTTCGACGTTGTTGTTTACTACGGTACACATAACCTGCGTTTTATTTAATTTTTTATTTTAATTTTTGACAATAAAATATGTGTGATAGTAATAACTCAGAAGATCAAAGTGATCAATCTTGTGCAAAGAAAGTGAAACTACACTATGGCATACTACCAAGTCATCAGTAAGTAGATCGTATTTTTCAAGTGTCCATAAATGTAATTATTTTATTATATTTTTATATTTATTTAATTATATTCATATTAATCATATTAGTAATTTTATAAATTATACTAAGATTAATAATTATATAAATTATATTAATATTATCTTCAATTAATTATTTTTTTATTATTCATGAGGAATTAATATGGAAAAATTTATTAATAAAATTTATATTTGCAAATCTTTAGTCATATATTGCAATAATTAACTAAGATTTGAGTTCATGAGTATATTGAAGCTACACTCAAAATTTTTTTTCTTTTTCTTGTGCATTTTAATATCATATTTTTTTAAATATTTCAGTTCCCAACAATCATCACAGGGATCACAAAATATTATTATTGAAACTGGACGCCACCCTGATCAGTTAAACACAAGGCATACTATCAATGTTGTGTAAGACTTTATTAATCGAATAGTACCAGACTATTTTAATTTTTATCGTAGATTTTATTATTATTAACATATTTATATTTTTTTGTCAGAGTAAACAATAGTAAAAGAGAACGTCAAAAACAATACAGGGAGCGGAACAGAGACAAATTGAAACATCGTGAAGCGGAAAGCAGAAAGCGTATACAATCTTCACAAAGCATTATCGGACCGTCTACCTCTTCAAACTCAAATATAATGGAAGTAAATATTGAAGAACCAGTAACTGTTATTTCATCTATTCTTCAAAATAAAATAGACCGTCAAAAAAGATACAGGGAAATGAACAGAGAAAAATTGAGTCAGCGTGAAGCGGAAAGAAGGAGACGTCTACAGAATGCAGAAAGTATTATAGAATTACATACTTCTCCAAATATAGGAAATAGAGAAATAATTACAGAACCAATAATCATAATAGATGAAGTAAGTACAAATTCTCGAAATTTAACTGGTTTGGGAGAAATGGAGCATGAAGTGTTTGACATATCTCAGCAAAATTTAAGTAACCTATCAAGCGCAAATATTGCGGCAATTCCGAATAACTACAGTCAATTTAGATACCATAAAACAGCTCATGAATATTTCATCGATAACTTTAAAAATAATGAATTTGGACATGCTTGTTCAATTTGTGATCGACTTTGGTCTGAAAAAGATTTAAAGAAATCATCTACATCTGGAAATATAATTAATACAATAGCTAATGTGCAAAATGTGGATTCCCTTAAAATTTGCTCTACTTGTAAATCAGCATTAGATAAAGAAAAGATTCCTAACTTGTCAGTTTATAATGGATTTCATTACCCAAAAATACCACAGCATTTACCAAAAATCGATTTCATCACTGAAAGGCTCATTTCTCCACTAATTTCTTTTATGCAAATAAGAAGATTAAGACACGTTCAAGGACAATTCGGTATATACGGAAAAATTATCAATGTTCCTGTTGTTGTTGATACAATGGTACGATAACTTCCAACAAATGTCAATGATGAACATTGCATTTATGTACATATTAAAAAAAAAAATGATTCATAAAAGTAGTTTTGTGCATGGCTTAGTTAACATCGGATCAATTAAAAAATTGTTATACTATTTGATTACTACACTTTTATATCAGCATTACGAAATAACAGTTGATAAATCATTTTTTAATCAAGAATCACCACTGATTACACAACAGAACATAGATGAATTTAGCGAAAATATTGATCTTGAAGAAAGCCTTACTGCTCAACAACAAACTTTGGTATGGAATGAGGAAAAATATTTGCGATTAGCGCCAGGGCAACAGAATATTCCACAGAGTTTATTATTCGACGAGCATGCCGAAGAGCTATCATTTCCTACTATTTACATGGGACACTTTAGAAAATTCAGAGATACAGTCAACGTTACGCCTTTTATGATGGCATCTAGTGAATTGCGGCGTAAGGATCGTCGAGGAGTCGATCCTTATCATTTGTTATACACTACTGGAAAAAATTAAGGGATCAAAAAAAAATTCCAAATTTTTCGGTAGTGTTCAACAGGCCGTAACTTTGAGAGAAATGGTCATACAGGAAATAAAAAAAAAGGAAATTGTAGCTCCAAGTGTCTAGTTTTTGGATTAGAACTTTAAAATTTTGTAGCCTCCGCGGTTTCTGAGTAATCGTAGAAAAACCAGCAACAAAAAAATTCTCAAAATTTTTTTAGTTTTTTTTTTTGGTCTACGGGCGTGGAAAAAATTTTTTTAGCTTAACCACCATAAGGATCGGATTCACTTGATCGAATTTTTGAAAAAATTAAAGGATCACGTTTTTTGCTCTGAAAAGCTCATAATTTTTAAAAATGAGAAAAAAATTGTTTTTTCGAGCTTTTTCCACATTTTTGTTCCAGAAAGTGCTTAAATTGAAAAAAAAAAAAAAAATTAAAAAAAAAATTTTTTTTGAAATTTTTTCTCTTGAACAGTTTAAGAAAACAATTACTGCCGGCATTAGCGTTATCCAAAGCGTACCACGTGGAGGTCGCGCGGTCGGATTTACGCTTCTGTGTGTGTGTGTGTGTGTGTGTGTGTTTGTGTTTGTGTGTGTGTAAGGTATTTCAGGAGAATTGAGACCCGGTGGCTCGTCAGTTCCACCGTATTTAATGACTCCAAACTCATTCTCTGAAGGTTTTTGTTGGTTCAATACCGGGTATTACCACCCCTGTTTTCAATAACGGCTCTCAAACGTTCAGCCATGTGTATGCAGACGGTAATTTGAGGCTGCGGAATGGTATTCCAAATGTGCTGAAGCGCGCGCTCCAAAGCAGCTAAGTTCTGCAAATTTGGATACTCTCTGCGCAACCGACGGCCCATTATGTCCCAAACGTGCTCTATGGGGTTGAGATCTGGACTCATTGCTGGGTGTCGCAACAATGTGATGTCATGCCGCTCACAGAAGCGCCGAGTAATGTTGGCTGTGAGATGTAACGTCTAGCTGTCAAATTTTCGCGTACAATTACCAAAGGTGTTCTCCAATTTCGTGAAACGCCGCCCCACACCATAACTGATCCACCGCCGTAGGCAACGACTGGACGGACAAAGTTCTGGTGAAAACGTTCTCCACGACGGCGCCAAACGAGAGGACGTCGATCGTTGCCATACAGATTAAAACGAGACTCATCAGTGAATAAAACATTTGTCCATTCCCTCAAGTTCCAATTTCGATGATCGTAAGCATACGCTAAACGAGCTCGACGATGTCTTGCTGTCAACAGGGGTACACGATTAGGATGTCGTGCGTGTAACCCAGTTTCACGAAGACGGTTGATGATTGTTCGAGAGCAAATGTTTCGCACTTGATGCCGTCGTCGCTGTTGCTGTTGTTGTTGCTGTTGTCTGCGATTGGGGAAGTTTCGAGCGACAATATTCGCATTGACGAAAGGTTGTCGTCGAACTTCTCTAACAATTGTTCGATCATCGCGGGCATTAGTGACTCGATGGCGACCTTGTCCGGGGCAACGATGATAATGATTCGTCTCTTGGTATCTGGTATAAGCTCGAGATACGACAGATTGACTTACACCCATCCGGATAGCAACTGCATGTTGAGTGTAACCTTCGTCGATAAGAGTCACTAACCGAGCGACTTCCACCTCCGATAAATGTCTAACCATGATTAAGAATCAAAAGTCAGAAATTTTCAATTTTGACCAAAAAATTAAAAAAAATTTTTTTTAGCGCAGAGGGATTAGTTTTGAAAAAAACTGTTGAATGAAGCGATTTGCTAAGGATTCACAAAAAGAAAAGAAAAAAAAACTCCGAAAAGCGTATGAAAAAAATCGAAATTCGATTGGGGGTATTAACTTTTTTTATTAATTTAATTAAAAGGAGATCAGTAGAATCAAGGAATGCAGCGGTGGAAAGGTGATAAAAATCATTGGGCGATGGTTTTTTGAGTTTCCTTAACTTGTTAAAAAAAAAATTTTTCCAAAAAAAATTTTTTTTTTTTAATTTTTTTTTCGAAAAAAATTTTTTTTTGAAAATTTTTTTTTTTGAATTTTTTTTTTTTTGAAAATTTAAGCACTTTTTGGAATGAAAATGTGGAAAAAGCTCGAAAAAACCATTTTTTTCTCATTTTTAAAAATTATGAGCTTTTCAGAGCAAAAACGTGATCCTTTAATTTTTTCAAAAATTCGATCAAGTGAAACAAAAAAACGGCTGGCTGGATTAATTTGATTCTTTGTAGGGTTTTTGTGGACATATTGAACTGTAAAAGGCACACTTAATATTAGTGGTTTCCTCAATATTTTCGATCCAGCGCTTGATTTTCCAAAAACCACTAAAAGCCCTTTTTTGTTGCATTTTCAAATTCATGTGACGGAAAGAAAAAATTTTTTTCGAAAAAACAATGGACAGTCGTTAAGGGGAATTCATTCAAGTTCTTGAAACCCACCTTTAACTTTCTGTGCGATCATTGGTTGCTGAGATATCGATAATCAAAGACAAAAAGATCCTTTTCCATTTGAAGACTGATATCTCAGCGAGGAGTGGACGTATCAGGGTGTTTAAAAAAAAAAATTAAAGCTAAATGAACAAAGTATCCGATCCTTATGGTGGTTAAGCTAAAAAAAATTTTTCCACGCCCGTAGACCAAAATAAAAAAACTAAAAAACTTTTGAGAATTTTTTTGTTGCTGGTTTTTCTACGATTACTCATAAACCGCGGAGGCTACAAAATTTTGAAGTTCTAATCCAAAAACTAGAAACTTGGAGCTACAATTTCCTTTTTTTTATTTCCTGTACGACCATTTCTCTCAAAGTTACGGCCTGTTGAAAACTACCGAAAAATTTGGAATTTTTTTTTGATCCCTTAATTTTTTCCAGTAGTGTATATGGCTGTAAAAATTATGAGACTGCGAGTTCGTGACTGTTTAACGATCGCTTTTAAACATCTTGGTACAGATAGCAATATAACCAAGGAACAAGTTCAATCTGAAGACTAGTATTCATAACTGCATGGAGTCAAATCTAGCTTTCTTACGTTCAATACCAAATTCAGTCTGGTACTGGTCTTCAAGGAAAAAAGATTTATTTGCAATGATGCGGCAGCTAAGGAAGCCAACTGCATTCATGACACTAAGCGCAAATGAAATAGGGTGGCCGGTTTTATTAACATTGCTGTATAAATTAGCTGAAGGAAAAGAAGATGTGCAAAATCTCATCGTACCAGAACTCAATTTTTTCCAAAAAAGTTCATTAATTAACAACGATGCTGTAACATGTGCTATTTATTTTAACAAGCTAGTTAATATTATAATGACGATTTTACAATCAAAGAAGTTCAGTCCTTTTGGTAAATTTAGAGTTATAAACTACTTTCTGAGGATTGAATTTCAACATCGTGGAAGTCCACACGCGCATATCCTTGTATGGCTTGATAATGCTCCCACAGATATTCTTGGAAAAGAGCAAAAAAAGCAATAGAAATGATTGATAGTTTAGTGTCAGTATCAACTTCAGAAACATCCGAAAATATAAAATTACTTACCCATAAGCATACTTTCACGTGCTACAAAAAAATAAGATCTACTTCAGTGCAAAAGTGCCGATTTGAAGCACCATTCATGCCTTGTAAATCCACAATTATTTTAATACCGATGGAAAAAACTGATCCACTTTACAAAAAACATTTGATAAGATATAATGAAATAAGAATTAATATAGAAAGTAATGATTATGACAGTATTGATGATTATCATGAAAGTAATAATATCAGACGAAGAATACACAGATATTCTAATATCTGGTATTAGTAGGCCAAAAATATTCTATATACGACATCCATCCGAAAAATGGCACAATACTTTCAATCCGTTTGTTTTTAATGTATTAAAATCTAATATCGATTTCCAAATTATTACTGAAGAATATTCTTGTACGGTATACGTGGTTGAATATGTAAATAAGACCAACAGAGGTATTAGTAATTTGCAACGTAAGATAATAGAAGTCATGAATGAGAATCCCGAATTTGATATTGTTGAAATAACTCGTAAAATGAGTGTTGACATGCTAAATACCATTGAGATGAGTAGTCAAGAAGCTGCTTTGTATCTTCTACGGTTACCAATGTCTAAATCATCAATAGCAATTCAGTATATTAATACTTGTTGGCCTATTGAACGACAGTAGATTAAAAAAACACAAAAACAAATAGATGAACTGGATGACGAATCTACTGATATTTGGAAGGAAGATTGGCATGATAAGTATCAGAAACGGCCAGAAGAACTGGAAGCTATTTCGTTAGCTCAGTTTCCAAATATACCAAAAACAATAAGGGGGAATACGTCAAAAAAAGCAGCCTCGAATTATTCGTTATAGAAATTATGACATGACTGCGGATTGCAACGAGTACAGAAGAGAAATGGTTACCTTACATATACCATTTAAAAATGAAGATACAGAAATATTAGCAGATATGAAATTCACAACTATATATGGGGTATTCCATGCCAAATCGACCACTTTTGACCCCGACCCTTTTCGATTTGGCCGAAAGTTTTCCATCCTTTTCTACCCTATAAAAAACGGTTCTCAGAATTTTTTTGAATTTTTTTACCTAACTCCTTTTTACCTAACTCCTTTTTACCTAACTTTAAATTTTTGTTTTTAGATGTACTTTCCGATAAAAAATATTAAAAAATTTTTGTAAGTCAATACATATGGAATTTTTCAGTTTTTTGATAAAAATCAATGATTTTTCGAAGTTCGACATTTTTTTTTTTTTTTATTTTTTTTTTCTAAAATAAACTTTAATCAATTCCACAGTTATCCCTGTAGAACCCAGATTGGGCCGATTTCTCTTTCTATTTTTTTTATTCAATTGAAATAATATTGTTAAATTTTCAAAAATGGAAAAAAAATTTTTTTTCATAAATTTTATTTATATAATGAGATAAATACAATTCAACGATTTTACGGCATTATATTCACAATTTAGAGGCTTCATCGATGACTGTAATTAGTAAGATCAATAATTGATGCAGCTAAAATTAATTACTTTTCTCTCTGTCGTTTAAATATTTTACAAATTCTGTGTTCATTCGAATTCGAAAAGTTTTTAACTAGTAAACAACCATTTTTGTCCGGAATTATACAATGTAGTTGTTGAGTTCCTGTAATCGGTTTCGTTTTCAAAAATCGATCATTTAAATCATTTACTGCTGTGTCATAATCTTCTTCTGGGGAAAACTTCACTATAATATTCGGCAAGTTATCCGGTGCAGAAGCCCATTCAAAAAGTTCTTCTGGTGTCGTTATTTGTTTGTCTACCGCGAGTTGGAGACTTGCTCTCGCTGCAAGTCGTTTGAGAATACCACCGATTCCATCACACGGACCTTTCCCATGGGCAGTCGCAAAAAAATGCCATTCAGCAGGAATATCAAAATCATCTTCGTGGTAATATAAATTTACAAAGTTTTTAAAGTTTTTAAATTGTTGAGGAGCTCCATCAGAAAAATAATAAATCTTGTTACAACGTTCAGGAAGACTTTTCACGTAATCAGTTATTATTTCGATGAAAACATGAACAGCAACGGCATCATGTTTGTTAGAATCTGAGATAATTACTAAACTTTTGTGTTCAAGTTTGATATTTACTGTATAATAAATAACGACTGGAAAAACTGTTGCCTGATTATTATTCCAGTGAAAACCAGCTGCCGCATTTTGTACTACGAAGGCATAATTTTTGCAAAATCACAAATAATAACGTATTCGTTTGGTTTCAATGTTTCTTTCAATGTCTTCAAGAATTGGGCTTGCTCCTTAGCAATGAACGAATGAGGTAGAAGAATTTCTAACTCACTACAAAATTTTTCCACAAATTCTTCTGTAGGCTTAATAATAGTTTCTAAACTACTTCTCGGTTTTGATATCCAATATTTATATGTAATATTCTCGATTTCCCGGTCCTCAAAACATTTTAGTAAAATTTTACTCAACTCATCGACCCCAGGACAGTTTTTACATCCACCTAAATAACACTGAAAAGATGGATTTTCACATATAATCATGCTCAAGTAATCGCTGTAGTGTTTAATGGGCTTTTCTGTGTTCCTTGTCAAAGAATAAATATTTGCACCTAAAATAACAGTAATTTAGTAAACTTAAAATTCACGCATTTATAATTATTAATTAATTTGATAATTACCAAGCATCATTAACTTCACGTTTTGATGAATCGTACACACGCAGATGGTGTGTGTTCCACTTGCCCCTGCTAACACACAATGTTTTGGTCGCAAAGAAGCGAATTTTGAAAATCCAATTCTCTCAGTAGGATTTATTTCACAGAAATATTGGTATAATTCTTTTAAGTTAGACAGGATAAGTCTTTTTGGACGTGTATCCGATTACCATCATCACTTCGAATTGATACAAAGTCTTTCATACCGGGCATTTGAGCACTATACTCATCATCGTTGTAAAAATTTTCAACTTTTAATTTTACCTGATCAGTAATTGTCCTCCTATACAAAAATGTTGAGTAATTTAGTTTTCAAGTGTATTTAAAACATCGATTTTACGCTACCCATACCTAATTTCGATTCAGGTGTAGAAAGTAAACCCGTTTCTTCAACCAAATTTTTGCTACTCTTGACAAATGTCTTGATGTATTCATAGTTTCACAAATACGTCTCTCACTCCATTTTACAGGTAATAATGTTAAAATTTGTATTTTCAAAGACTTATCAGTTTCTTTATCGTTGAATTTATCATACAACATTTTAATTAGAGAGCGAAAATTTTCACCATCGTCATCAATCGATTCTTCATCTGAAGAAGAAAGCAAAACTTTTTCAAGCTGTCGGATACCCGATTTATTTTATTGTTCAAAAATTGATTATCATTCAATTTCTTCGATGGAATCGGTGATTGATTTAACAATTCTAATGCATGGTTTATTACGGGTAATTGAGTTGCAGCGCTAACTTGGGATCCTGAGCTTGATTGTGATGCTTTGGGTTCGCTATCAAATGACATGGAACCTTAAAAATAATAGTGAAACATATAGCTACTAGAAATGTATTCAAGTAACGTATAAATAATTAAAAAACTTACGGAATGATAAGGATAATGGGAGATCCATGGCAGTTGTATTACTATCATTATCAGCCTGATCATTGTTGTCATTATTGTCACTATAGTTGTCTTCACGGTCACTTACATCAGCACTAGGATCATTACGAGCATTTGTTTGTTGCTTCACTAACTCTGAAGCTTTTTTTCGACATGAACTGCATAATAAATAATTATCATCTAATTCTAACGTTACTTTCATAATATCAGTCGCCGGACGTAAACCAATTTTTTTAAAATGAGATTCCAACTCAGAAGGATTACAACACCGATCAAATACCTTTTTTGACGCCATAATGATAAATTAAAAAAGCGCTTATAAACTAGAGAAATTATTTATTTATACAACAAATGTAATGACAATCTTTTATAAAACACTAGATTGCACAAAAGATTTATAGGTTATGTTTTAGATCTCAAAATGAAAAAGCCGCACTTTTAATCAAAACATACTAGCTTATATCATCTAGTTTACTGGCTATAGGTAAGTCGATAATTGTTATCCCTAGTTTATCGATCTAATTGATATATTAAAATTTGAATCTTACTAAATACAGTCATCGATGAAGCCTCTAAATTGTAAATATAATGCCATGAAATCGTTGAATTGTATTTATCTCATTATATAAATAAAATTTATGAAAAAAAATTTTTTTTCCATTTTTGAAAATTTAACAATATTTTTTCAATTGAATAAAAAAAAATAGAAAGAGAAATCGGCCCAATCTGGGTTCTACAGGGATAACTGTGGAATTGATTAAAGTTTATTTTAGAAAAAAAAAATTAAAAAAAAAAATGTCGAACTTCGAAAAATCATTGATTTTTGTCAAAAAACTGAAAAATTCCATATGTATTGACTTACAAAAATTTTTCAATATTTTTTATTGGAAAGAACATCTAAAAACAAAAATTAAAAAAAAAAAAAGGTACCTAAATGTTTAGTTTTGAAAAAGTTATGGCTATTTGAAAATAAAAAAGCTATTTTTTTGAAAAATTCATAACTTTTTTGGAGTTAGGTAAAAAAATTCAAAAAAATTCTGAGAACCGTTTTTTATAGGGTAGAAAAGGATGGAAAACTTTCGGCCAAATCGAAAAGGGTCGGGGTCAAAAGTGGTCGATTTGGCATGGAATACCCCATATGATGAACACGAGAATGAAATTTTAGAAAAAAGAAAAGAATTAGAGTCAAATATTGATGTTCAGAAGACAATTGATATATGCCGACAGTTATGTCATGAAGATGAGCCAATAGATGATGAATCAGAAATTCGAGACTTGGCTACAAGATTTCCAGAACCAAACCCTTTCGAAGAATTGTACAGAAATCCGGATGCTGCTGTTAATGAAGATTTACGTATAGCTACGCTTAAAAGCTTGGGAGCAATAGCCAAAAGACGAGAAAACATCATAAGTAATGATCGTTTTTGCGAGTTTATGAGAAGTGCTAATGAAAAGCAAAAAGATTCGCTTTTACACGTCATTCATCACAATTTATCGGCGGAAAAGTCACCTTTACAATTATTTTTTACTGGGCCAGCTGGATGTGGAAAAACCTTTGTAATAAAATTGATAATGGAAATCTATAACAGATTTTCTGAAAATGATGGGTTCTGCAATCCATATATTACGTGTGCTTCGACTGGTAAAGCTGCAGTAGCTATTGATGGAACTACTATTCATACTGCATTGAAAATATCGTTATCAAAACTAATTCCGTTATCTATAGAAAGAGCACAACAATATCGATGCTTATTTAAATATGTCAAAGTTTTAATAATTGACGAAATCAGTATGATTGGTGCCGAGCTCTTGAACCAAAGAGACGCAAGACTAAAGCAAATAACTGGAAATTTTGATGAAAATTTTGGTGGACTAGATATTATTTTTATTGGAGATTTGCGGCAACTATCTCCAGTTCGAACAACTCCGATCAATAAGCAGTCAAAACAACGAATGGTTGGACCCTTACTTTGGCGACGATTAAAATTCTACGAATTAACTCAAATAATGCGTTAAAATAACGAAATGTTTGCTTCTATTCTCACAAAAATTGGTAGTGGTATAATTTTAAATGATAATGAATTGGCCGTTATCGAGTCTAGATTTTTTACGAAGGAAGACGTCTCACAGCGGTGTCCAAGTGGTGCACGATTATTCCATGATAATGAATCGGTTAACACATACAACATGCGAGCTCTACAAACTGAAAATAAAATAGATTCAATTGCAATAGACGTAATTTCTGGCTGTACTAATCATGAGCAGGAAGCGAATATGAGACAAAAATTACACAAGATGTCAGTGATTGATACAGGAGGGTTGCCATACGAAATTATTTTTGTTATTGGCAAAGCTTACATTATTACAACTAACATAGACGTGGTAGACGGATTAGCTAATGGCGCCGTTGGAAACCTTATTCATATCGAACAAAACAAAGAAAATCAAGTTACTCGCATATGGCTAGTTTTTCCAGATAAAAACACTGGTACAGTGGCTAGAAGAAAAGCCGCTGCCTTTGTTGCAGAACATAATATCGATAAACATGCTGTGCCTATTGTGCGCCGAACTTCAACAATATCACTTAATAATAATAAAACTATTGTGGGAAAAAGAAATCATTTTCCATTGATATCAGGATGTGCTATAACTATTCATAAGTCTCGAGGAGGTACTTATGACGAGGTGGTGTATGAGTATAGTAAAAATCATAGTATTCCATTACTTTACGTAGCTTTAACACGAGTAACAAGTGCTGAAGAGTTATTTATATGTAACAGAACAGATGATTTAAGATTTTATCATGGAAGGAGAGTTGATCCATCAGTTTCAAGCTTACAGCACGAATTTGCAAAATTATCTTTAAACAGACTTACTACATTGCAAGGAATGATCACTGATTTTATGAACTCCAGAAATAAATTAACCATATACACTTTAAACTGTCAAAGTCTCAGAAAACATGCTGCTGATTTACAAGATTCTATTTACAGAAATAGTAACTTTTTGTTACTAACTGAAACATGGTGTCCTGCAGATGAAGCAGTTGACTTATGTAACTTTTATTGTATTGCAAAATTTAAACGACAAAATGTTAGAGCCGCTGGAGTGGCCATTTACAAAAACAACAACACTTCACATGTTACTACACTCAACATGGATCTAGTAGTTCAAAATGCTACAGAAGTTCATGTTTCCCAAACATCTATTGGTGATATGTGTGCTTCACATGTTAAACTAGAAGACGGAAGTGAATTAATTATGATTGTAGTATACATTTCACCTAATAACAAAATGGATCATATAATTTCATTTTTACATGAAAGGTTATTTCCTTATAGTCAAAGAGGTTCAATA
The DNA here is from genome assembly GCF_013202065.1 of Cotesia typhae. NCBI lineage: Eukaryota > Metazoa > Arthropoda > Insecta > Hymenoptera > Braconidae > Cotesia > Cotesia typhae. The sequence continues at coordinate 774,113 of NW_027423776.1, read as the reverse complement.
ATTTTTAAAAGGAATAAACTACCATTAATTTTTGCCGGATATTTTAATGTAAATTTTGCAAGAGTTGAATCAATGCCATTAATGACATTTCTTCAAAAAGAATTTCAATTGCAAATCAACAACAATCCAAGAAAATCTACTACCAAATGTGGAACAACAATAGATGCTGTATTTGTGAGATATCTTGATGATGTTTCATCCAATACTTTTGTAACGTACTTTAGTTATCATCGACCAATCGTCACAGTAATACCGGCAGAGGAAACATCGAATATAACTATTACTGAAGTCATAGATGAAAATATTTAAATTGTGGCCACTTGATATTAATATCAAATTTTTATATCACATGTAATTAAATGTTTATTAAATAAAGTTACCATTTTCTGTAAGAAATTCGTAATACTTCATTTTTTCATTAGGCTATATTTAATTCCTGTAATAATATTATCTTTTATGTATATTACTTGTACACACACGATGTTTCACATCTACCAGGCGTCCCATGACGGCTAACATTTTTTTTTTTAGGTATCAGTACGGTTCGCCCTTCTACAAGCCAGTCCGGAATCGGATCGTCAGCTTTAATGTACGATGTAAATATGCGGGCCAGATGGAGGTGGGTAGAAGTAAACTTCTTCCACCAGAAGACATTAATGCCATCTGGTTCCAGGGCAGCCCAATTTTTGCTGCCATTTAGAGCTGAACGAACTTCATCCACACTGACTGCAGGGCTCTCTCCATCAGCATTCTGTCGACGGTGTTCCCGACAGAATGCTTTGAAGTCGTGCAGAGCTGGAGTGTTGGCGTTCACGTTTGGTTGATCTCCATACAACTCAGTCCTAAAAGCTTCCACTCGCTCAGGTGTTGGATAAGTCTCGGTAACATCGGTCTTTGGTGTCAGAAACCGTGAAGGGCTGGATCGAAACAACGAGTTGTCGACCAACCGCTTCAGCCTTTTCTCTAGTGACTTTTTGGCAGTCACTACAGCCCGCAATTTATTAAGAGACTCTTCCTTGATGACAAGAAGAGTACTCTTGTTCAGTGTGTGATGACGCCACCGAAGTTCTGCAGCAATGCGCCGAATTCGGGGCGTGTATGTTCTTTGAGTTGTTTCGAACTCAATCACACACTGAATGCGGGAGACCTGTTTCCGGGATATGTCAATTTTCAAGCCAAGTTGTGAGATGCGCTGTCTCAACCTTGCCTCGATCGAGAGACAATGTCTCTCTCTCGGAAAAGCCGAAACCGCTGCACCATACACAACCTGACTCACAGTGAGCAGGGTGGAATCTTCCAGGATGTTTGTACGGAGATCTTCATTTACCGCGTCAAGCTGTTGTTGAGAGTAAGTTATCTTTTTAGATATTCTTACTCGCCGTCCTGCAAAGGGATTGTTGTTGTCCAAGGAGAAACGGCGTCGCTCTTGGTGTAATTGCGCCGGAAAAGAAAGTCTATTTGACTGCCTTCTATCCAGCACAAGCGATCTTCTGTTACGCCGAAGATGAGCGGCATATTTACGCAGGTGTTTGTGCATAAAATGCGCTAGCTCCGGATGCATATCACTCCAAAGAGTGAGCATCCGGGCCATATAACCGCTCACCCTCGGTACGCTACGTTGGTAGCACACCAAGAGATCGACTCTCAGTTCCTCCGTCCACTTAAAGTTGGTCCTTATAGCGCCAAGGTCGTCATAATTCATCGGGTCCGGCGTGCTCCTCCCACCTGATGAATGGTCCTCATCCGAAAAGGACCGGTTGTGGGGAGCACTTCTGAGTTGGTATCTTGTGGTAACTCAGTTATTTCCATGCCGTGGGTAGTTGGCCCACTGCACTGGCTACGTTGTTCGCCTACAGACCTGGTGTTATGGTCTGCGTTTCTCGCGATGCACCGCTTGGAGGCCACGTAGCAAGCACCGCTTATTATTATTATTATTATTATTATTATTATTATTATTTTGCTATTAAATGCTCAGGGGGGTTATCCCCTCCGAGGGCCCAGCCTGAGCTCCATCCGTTACTACTGGACCACTCCGCACAACAAGGCGGTTAGTGATCACAGCAGGCCAAAGTCATTTCCCTTAAGAGACGGAGAGAACCAAGTAAAACAGCCTTCTGCATCCTAACTGCCAAGAACTCAGCTTTTGATGAGCAAGCTGGAACTTTGGCAAGTGAGGATACAAAAGACTATTTCATTCCTCCTAGGACGCCAACAATCAGGACGACAAGCTTGACACGGTGACCTGGGTAAAGTTTGCCAATTTCAAACAGGAGATCCTGATATATTTGTCTTTTGTGCTCTTCTTTGGCTGAGATGTTATATTCAGCCGGGGCCGAGAACTCAATGACATAAATGTCACGAGTGGCCTTGTCGAAGAGCACAATATCAGGTTTGTTGTGATCTATCCGCCGGGTTGTTGCAAATGGCATGTTCCAATAAATTTTGCAACTGTCATTCTTAACAACCTGGGGAATATCTCCTGGCAGATAAGGCAGCACTGGTGTCACGTCAATACCGTACCAATGACGAAGATAGTAATACAGTACTCTCAGGGCAGCATTGTGACGCTGGACATATGCACCTCTCGCCAGCACAGGACATGCCGACAAAAGGTGCATAAGCGTCTCCGGATGTTGTCTACACCTCCTACAGGAAATGTCCGGAAGCTGTACCTGGAGCACCTTGCTACGGTACTCAAGAGTGTTAATGACACCATCTTGGCAGGCAAATATGAACCCTTCAGTCTCGGACTGAATTATTATTATTATTATTATTATTATTATTAAAATTAATATTAGCATTGCAAATGACATATTTTATATACTTATATATAAAAAAAAATTTACCACTGTTTCTTATCGAAGCATTGCAAAAATAAAATTTTTTGCAATTTTTCTGGCTTAATTCTGTTTCTTCTTTTGGTCATTATCAAAGAAGCTGCTGAAAAAAGCCTTTCTGATGGAACTGATGTTGACGGAATCGTCATGTAATTAAAAGCTATTGTATATAGAAAAGGAAATACTTCTTTCCTACTAATCCAATATTGCAGTGGATCTTTATGCACTGCAAATATTGGCTCCTTTAGGTATTGTTTTAATTCGAAACAATAGCCGATGTCATTTTCTTCTTGGCTTTTTAAGGATTCTTGAGCACGGCTGTGATGGTACCTCCATATTCCATCAATATTTTTGTTATTGATATTATTATTATTATTGTTATTATTATTATTATTATCATTTATTGTTGATTGTTCCAAATTTTTTTGGAATAATATATTTTTATTAACTTTTTGTATTGCTTTTGATGCAGCAGTTGCAGACGTAAAGTAGAGTTTCTTGAAGCGCGGATCCAACAACATATATATAGCAAAAATATCGTTAAATTCAATGTCATGGAAGCGTTTTTCTAAATGTTTTACCAATTGATCTTTCAAACTTTTAGCGATCTTAGATGAACATTCAATATTTTTTAAAGTTTCGAAGAGGTTACAAATTATTGGAATTACTTTGCTGCAAGTTGGATTTTTTTCAGCACTTATTTCTCGAGTAATACTTTCGAATGGTTGAAGTAACTCTCGGGCTTCTTTTAAAATTTTGATATCATTACCAGCAATTACATTAGGAGTGGAGTCTGTTTGAGATACTAAGATCGTTGTCACTTCTTTTCTTAAAAGTAAAAAGCGATCGAACATAAAAAATGTCGAATTCCACCTAGTTTCAACGCTTTGAATTAATCTTGTTGGCGCATTGAAATCATCACCAGTTAATTTTTTCAGTTCATCAGCTGCAGTAACTGATCTCTTAAAATATGCAACAATCTCTTTCACATTGGTTAACAATATATTTAAATTCTCGGTTGTTAAAATAGTTTTAGTTACGACTAAATTAATTGTGTGAGCTAGGCAAAGAAGATGCTTAGATAAAGTAAATGCATTTCGTATTGCACAGGTAATATTTGCAGCATTGTCCGACACTACAGCAACAACAGTATCAATATTCCATGTTTTACAAATAGTTTTTAGTTCATTGCTCAAACAATCAGCTGTGTGACTTTCATGTAGGTCAGTGACACCAATTATTGATGACTCTAAGAGATTATTATAAATATAATGAGCAGTCACTCCTAAAAAACTTTGTGTATTTGTGGTCTCAGTCCACACATCGCAAGTTAGGCTTACTCCATTGACATCTAAAAATTTATCTTTAATCGCTTTAGACACGCTGTTGTACTTTCCATCAATCAGTTTATTTATCGTTGCTCTAGTTGGAACTTTGTAAAGCGGTGACAGAAGCTTCATGACACGTAGAAACCCAACTTTTTCCACTGTTCGGAATGGTAAGTTATCTTTTATTATCATAACTAAAAGTGCTCCAGTTATTTGCCCAGCTTTTCCAGTACCATCTAAAACATCAAGAACAACAATTATTAATAAAAATTATGTTAAAAAATTTCAAAAATAATGAATTAAAAAAAATGAAAACAAACAAACCACGAAAAGCTACAACTTTGTCCATGACATCTGTTAATGATGGCTGCTTTGACTAAAAAAAAGATATAAAATGTTTTGATAAAATAAAAACTGATTTGATCTGAATATATAGTAAATAACATACCTTTAAACATTCGGATTCATCAGAACTGACAGTCAACTGCTCGCTTTGATTTGAATCCTGCTAATACATTAAAAATGAATTTATAGGTTCAATATTAATTAGTAAAATTAAATTAATAAAATTATTTAACATACTTGCGCATCATCGATTTCCTTAACTGAATTTTGTGTTCCAAATAAATTTGAATTTTGAAAATTATTTTTTGATTTAGATTTTTCTGGACGTCTCACTACTTCGATTTTATGCATAGATTTTAAATGGTTGTGAAGATTAGTCGTCGTGTTTTTTGATTTTAATTCTTTCTTGTAAAGCTTACATAATTCTCCATTTAAAGTTTTTATGAAATGCTTCCAAATGAGACTATTACTACTCATGTCTGCTGGAAAATAAATAAATACGATGAATAATAAATAAGATAACAAGTTAATTATCCATTAGATTTTATACTAACGACACATGTAAAAATGGAACTTCTGATATTTCTTTAGACAAATTTATTAAATTCAAAAGTTTATTTAGCTGAATTTATATCATGAATAAATAATCAAAATAGTAACAGATACACCGTAAGAAAATTCAACTGTTTGAATTTGAAACGAATCATCGATATGGTGTACGTATATATATATTGAGATGAAAGAATTTTTCTCTATATAAAAAATTCATTTATCAATTCACCAAAACCTTGCGGATAAGTATTTAGTCAATTGATTCTCTAAATTTATTTATTAGGACCACCAGCTCTCGGAAATCCACTTCCTTACGGATGACGCATTTAATTTTTAGATATTTAGAATGAATAGAACGTTATAGAAAGAGTATGTAGTTTGATAGAAAGTCTCACGTGTGCTAGTAAATATTCTCTGATACTTACAATATATAGAAATGATAGTTTTACAAGATCCTGATTAATACAGCAACCCGTGAGGTATCAGTTTATTCCTTAATAGTATTCGTCCTTCAAAGAATGTGTAGGTGAAATAATCTCAGTAGATAGGTAAATTCATAGCAATGATGATATACGATTTATAACAAAATAACTATTTTATTCCACACACTAATGATTTACTTATCATTTTTCAAATGCAATAAATGCTTAAATTATTAATTATAATAGTAGAACTTAAATTAAACAGTAATGAACTATTAGAATATATAAAATGTTATAATTTGCTTAATTAGTAATTAATAAATAGTAGTATAGAGAGTTAGAATATTAGTGTGATTGCTAGTTTGGGGTTGGATCGAAGTCTGACCAATATTTTCGGTGTTGTCGCGTGGGCCGTTTATCCCCAATCTTTTTCGAGACTCTACCGCCAAAAATTAAGAAAATCAACACAACGAGGGTTTTCAGACAGTCAGTTAACGGCTGAGCAGAAAAGGACAATTTGCATTGTCTAAATATTTATATTTCATTGATTAATCTGTCAGCAAAGACATCTAAAAACTTAGCGATCTTCGATAAATAAATGATCTAGTGGAGCCATCTAACATAGTGATAGCGCCAAAAGATAAAAAAATTGTTTTTCACTTGAAATTAAATCACACAATACTGTTATTTTCGCAAAAAAAGTATAAATTCTTAATTTACATTTTTTATTTTGTAACATGTTATTTTATTTGTTTCAGTTTTATCGATGTTTTTAATAATTATTTGAATAAAAAAAAATCGTAGAAGGCAATTAAATTTTTTAAAAATACTTTTTCATATTATTCATATTTAAGAAAAAATTTTTTTACAATAATCGATTTATTATGAACAACGTTTAAGTTGTACAATCGAAACTACGATAATCGATTGTGAAAATCGATTGTTTGAAATAATAAATAATCATTAAAATAAAAAAGTTTTCTCGTTTACCAGAGTTGATTTTATATTTTTGCTTAAAAATCAATTCTTTATTGTTAAAAAATCAAGCAATAATAGTTTTTGCAAAAAAAATTATATAAATATAATTTTTTCGAAAAAATCGATGTTGAAAAATCGTTTTGAAAAAACAAAATCGATTTTTTTCGATTGATCGAACTCTTCACAATCGATTGAAAAATATTTAGAATCGAAGCATCAACAATCGATTGTTCGATTAATCGACTTCGATGTTACAACACTAGTAGGCACATGGTTGTGAACGTAGTCGGGATCCCAGGACGATAGGGGTATCATAAAATTAATAAGGAAAAGAGAAATGTGCAGCAGGCAGGCTATTTGAGAATAGTTTTTGAAAAGACAGTCTTGCTTTGAGATCGAAATCGAACGGACGTCCTGGTGATCGCGAAATCGTTATTTCCTAAGTCTCGGTTGTTATATCCGGCATACCGTATATAATGCAGGGCCTCCCATTCCCGCCGAAAAGTGCAGCGCTTGCATATTTAAGGAACAAGAACCAGGACTGCGCGACAACTGACTCGTGGCTGAAGAATACACATTACCGCGCATTGTCACCTCATCAAAAGAACCAATTGTTTAATTAGTAGCCCCTCTTTCAAATCGCGACCGAGGTGATAAAAACCGCGAACACCATAATTCACCAGCTTATTTACAAGGTAACAGTTCTGCCTTTAAGCCTGGGTGAGTCCTATACTCCGACACGTATAGGCAGACTTCAATTATTAAATTAATTAGTCATCTTTTCCCTAATTATTCATTTCGATTTCCTCAACGGTATTTCCGAGTTCTGTGATAGTGATTCTTCGAGTCACGATTCGTCTTTACAATAATCGAGATTCCCGCAGTTCCGGTGACCTGGTCCGCTCTCAAATTATTTTCTTCTTCTGTGAATTTATAATCGGCGAACTTTTGTTTGCCGGAGTCGTTACTCCGGTTACGAACTCATATTCTTTCAATCATCATTTTATATTGTTATTAGTTAATAAGTGAATAGTGTAAATTAAGACGTGTTTGCCTATAGGGCCAGTTAATCAGAATATATAAACTAAAAACCCGAATCGAAGTGTTCCGTCATTTATAAATTAAGAAGCTATAAATCCTTCAACGTTTAATCTTCAATCTCCAGCCAGCAGGAGGAAGGGAGAAGCCAAGCAGCGGAAGTCAAAGGTATAAAGTTCAATCAAAGGCCGAGTCATCGTTGGAATTAGGATTCGCAATAGTAAGTGGAGGTTATTTTATTATTTCTGAGGTCGATTGTCTATTCCAAGGGGCCCTCTCCGGAGTTTCCACCTTTGCGAACCCATAAATTGAAAACCTAACGATCCTTCGTTAGGGAAATTCATCTGTTATCCGAACCTTCGATAGTCTAGCAACCAAATTCTAAGATTATATTTTTCGTACATAACACGGTCTATCGCAAGATATTATTAACATTGTTTGCGTTCTCAATTTACTTAACCTCGTACGAGTTTATCTACTCATTCGTAATAATTGATCTTTTTGTGTTTGTGAATATTAATTAATTGTAATAATATAAATGCGTAAATCACAAGATGCTGAATCTCCATCAATAACTCCTGCCTCTCTGACATATATATATATATAAAAATCTATTGCTGTGCGTTAGTCTCGCTAAAACTCAAAAACGGCTTGACCGATTTTCAAAATTTTTTTTTGTTTTGTTCGTTATAGTTCAGGGATGGTTTAGAAAAAAAAATTTTGGAATTTTGGAATTGAAAAAAATTTCAGCTTAAAAAATAAAAAATTGTTAATTTTGTATCGAAATCACTATTGTTACGCTTGAGCCTCAAGGTTGCAAGAGTATACAAAATTGTCCAATATGCAGGAAGATACGTACAAGTATACTTTGGGTATCTTTATATATATATATATATATATATATATATATATATATATATATATATATATCATAACGGGTTTTTCGATCTCGTGCGTTAGCGAGGACGAAGTCCGATATAAGTACAATTTGGCCTACCTGCTGATTTCTTGGTTGGGCGCCAGGAGCTAAGCTCCACTCACGTCGTGTCCGGCTTACTCGGACCGGGACTCTTAGTCAGGGTGGCGGGACAAAAGGTACGACCTAACTTAAAAAAGGAACTAGGAAAATAACCTGGGTACTAATAATTCGCCGACCTATTTTTTTAATTCTAATTTATTAACAACAAAAAATTAAGTGGTCGTCAGAACAACAAAATCACAAGTTTGAATTATAAATAAAATTTCCAAGAACAAAATTAGACCAAAAATAGTGAAAAAAATTCGTATGCCGCAATTAATTTAATAAGACGTAATTAAATTTTTGCTAACAACAAAAAAAAAACAGAATCCGCATCGACTTTAATTAAATAAATTCAAAGATTATAATCATCGCCATTAATTGTGATTAAATTAAATACAACTCCTTCGTTAATAATACTTAATCAATTCGACAATTTATCCGTCGTGAAATTGTTAGACTACTAATACGTAGTCGGATTAAATAACCAATCGTCGCAAAGATTCAATAAATTTTAATTAATTAATTAATTAGATTACCTCTCAATTAATTAAATTAACAAATTGTAAAAAAAAAAAAAAAAAAAAAAAACAGTATCCTTGATCTCTCGGACACCGTCGCAATTAACACAATTAAAAAAAATAAGTCCGGAATTCCGACAAGGTCAACTTCAACTGCTAGTTAAGTTTAGTTATTTGGTCAATACAAAATTCTCAACTATCGCTTTACCGCATGACCGAAGCTCAATTCTCGGGATTATAACATAAACTCTCGATAATGTAAATAATCCCTAACAAAGAAATTTTGGTACCAGAAATACCTCGTGGGATAATCTTCAGAATAATTCAAAATAATAAAACACAATTAAATAAAGAAAATTTTTTTTTTTTTTTTGTGTTAACTTCAAGAAAAATACTCAAATAACTTGTACTCTTTGTCCGAGTATGTGAATCCCACGAGCTATCTTAAAGACGAGACCACTTACCCTGGTAAAAGGCGTCGGTCTCCCCAGGAAAATACAGCAGTCAAAATTAATCAGTAATGGATAGTCTCCTGGCGGGTCGCACGGTTCCGTTGTCCTCGACTTCCACGGCGGATTCTCCTCGAATAAATGCAACACGGCGTTGTAATAATTACGTTGCCGCAGTAATTAATAATAACTAAAGAAAATTGCACAGCAATCGACAACTCCGTCGAATTTAAACAAATTTTTCAGTAATCAACAATACTCAAAATAAGCGAAATTAATCAAAATTATCAAAAAATTTTGCACAGCGGTCGACAACTCCGTCGAAATTAAACAAATTTGCAATGAACAAAATCGCAATGAGAAAAAATAATCAACATAATCAAAATAATCAAATTATCAAAAATTCAACGTCCGTCTGTTGTTGAGGGAAAACGTGGAAGGGAGAGAATCGCGTGGTTGTAGTCGGCCTGGCTGCACTCCCCTCTCTTTGGGCCCTTGCTTCTGTTGGTTCTCCAAAGATGGCTCTTCATGTCCCATTTTCCAATATCGACAGCTCATTGATGTTTTGGCTGGAGCATTGGCTCGCTCAACCGTAAACTGACCATTCCGTCGTTTTATCCTCGGTTAACTGCCCGTCGTCGGTGATACACTTGCTGTGATCCCACGTCGATGATGCTCGATGATGATCCTCTTCTCGGGTCAAGTGGTCGTCGTTTATCGTACCAAACAATGCTTTTCATCTTAAAACTAACTTATTATCTAAATTAATAACTAACCGCAAGTTTGAATATTTTTCGCGCTCTGTTGAGCTTCGATCAATTTTTCTTCCGCGCGAGGGCGACTCGGTCGCGGCGAATCCAACCAATGACCTTCCTAACTGGGAAAATCTTTATTTAAAAATTAAAAAATAAGAAAAATAAGTAAAAACAACTTATTAACAGGTGTCGCTAAAAGCGGCCTGTTACAACATATATATATATATATATATATATATATATATATATATATATATATATATATATATATATGAGACACTACAAAATGTCCCGACTTTATCAGCCTGGCGAACTACCACCCGAAATTTTCGTTACCGACACTAGCTAAAATAATATAATAGGTAGTCCCGTGACGTCACAAGACGACACGAGGAGGGAAAAACGGTCACAAACCCCAATACTTGAGCGGTGATCGACACTTCGATCTATCCCCCGGTGTTAACCACCACGCTAGATTCTCAAGTCGATCTTTTTACTTCTATTACCACTAATAGGTGACTACTCACCAAAACTACTAAAATCTATTAAATCTATTATTTAATTAATAAGTTTATATTATCATTACTATTATTATTTTGTGTTAAACTACTATCATTGCGTTTATTATAAATAATTAATCATCGATAACCTCGAATATTGGAAAAATATTCCTACAGCTAATTTATTGTATTTCGTTACCGAATATAATAAATCTATTCAAAGTGTCGATTTAGGGAAATAAAATTAAGTTAGTTGTAATTTTATCACCAATCAATCTTCATTTATCAACTACAATATCCATTCTGCGTAACTCCATATAATTAATTACAAGGCTAATCAAGGAAGAAGGACCACCTTGGCAGTAAAATTTGTAAGTATCTAAAACAAGTTAACTGGCAAGCGTGGGAACTTCTGTCCTAAAAAATTATCTAATCAATTTCTCCTAAAACAAAGACAATCGTAAATACGGGCGCGGAATATCCCAGGGCAGTGGACTAAAATTATAACGAAATCCAGGCTACTATTTCTTATCCGCAAGGTTTCGTGGCCTGGATAATTAAATTTTTCAAACAAGTGAAAATTTTGTGTTTCAATGGCGCTTGAACAGGAATACTGCCCTCATAAATGAATGTCTTTGTTCTAGAAAATTCAAAAAATTTATAAATTCATTTTCTCGAACAAAATTTGCTAAATTAATTCTATACTTTACAGATAAAATTCAATAAATTCAATTAATTGACGAGATTCCTGTCTTAAATAATTATACGAATTCATTAAACTAGTAAAATTTTTGTTGAAAATTTAGCAAAAATCCTAAATTTATAAAATTAATTTCTAAGTTGACAAAACTGCCACGTTTTCATATTATCTTATCTAATTTTAAACTGAAAATATTTCTATTGTGTGCATAAATTGTAATATTGTAAAACCATAACCCGATTATTGTACAGATTTGTGTTGATGTCATTTATTTTACGATAACTGAGAAGTACTCTTAGTAAAAATCAAGTAAAAATAATTTCGAAAAATTTTATCAGTACATAAATCTTACAAATCCATTGTCTATTATATTTTATGTGACGGGTCGTAAGCCATAAACACGCTGCACGCTCGGGCTAAAGTAAACACGACACGAGGTCGCTTCACTCAAACGTCCTTCGAGGAATCGGTCGTCATATACTACGTATTGTAACGTTCGGAAATGAAATTAAAATCTTTAAGTCTTATTCCTACACAAAAATTTCTTTTGTCTAGCTAAGTCGAAACTAAATCTCTTATTTAATTTTATTATTCGAAATAAACTCTTAGTAGAAAATATTTTAATACTGAAATTAAACATTGCCGTTGAAATCAATTATTTTATATAACTTTACAGCTCGAATTTCAGAAAATAACGTTTAAATTAACTATCATAAATTAATAAGCTCATTGTCGAAGTTAAATTTAGTGATTAAATTAATAACACCGAGTATCGGATAATTATTAAATAAATCCGGGATTGTAGTAATTTACCTTGAATACGTTACCGAGGAAAACAATTGTTGAAAATTTAAGATGAGAATTTTCTATCAGATGCATCATCATGAAATAAAAATTCCGAAAACTTAACCCAACTGAAAATTAATTAAAATAAGAAAATAAAAATTTTAATATCAGAATTTTTCAAAAATTTTTGCCCGTACGCCAGTGAATCGATTCTCGGTACCAATAAACAATAATGCGAATCAGATCCCACAAGATCCCCATTCAGTCGCATCAAGCCAGAACTTACTAAATTTTAACCCCACTCAAGCCCCTAGTTCAAGTTTATATCCACAGTTATCAGACGACTTACTTAGACTAGACAATTCACAAAACGACTTGCATAATAGTACAGACTACAACAACAATACTGACCCCGTTCAGACAATTCATAATAACATGAGCGGTATACCAGACTTAGCGAACCCCGCAAATTTAAGCGGTAACGAGATAAATAGTGTACAAGACCCACTAGATCCAACGAACGCAAACAGTAACTATGTAAACGCAATACAAAATCCTGGGAATACAAATATTGTGACACATACTGTCGAGGAAGTAGTTAGACAACTCAGATCGGAAACAGAAGCCTGGAAAGCCGCGTATTACCAATTAATACCACCCTTTGCCAGTACCCTAGTCCGAACAACGTCTGACGCTGTAAATAATAATAACAATCCTGCCAATAATACCTATGCATTTCAGCCGCGAGAATTATTCCCGAATTCAAACTTCTCGGCGGGAAATCATTTTGTACCACCCGCACCTCGCCTACCTCTCGCTACCACAGTACAAAGCGTTCAGTGGAGCTGCGCGTTTACCGTACGCGCACCCGTATATCCCACCACTCGTACCGCTCGTGTCTCAGCACGTACCAGCTACACACACACAAACATACACTACCGTACCACACATAACACAAACTTACACAGCACCATCGATGCCATACTACGTACCAGCCACACACATACAGCTCCACACTACTGTACCTCACGTGACGCATACTTACACACCACCGATCGCTTCTTTCCACGTGCCTGCGTCACAGACATAGCAGTACACTCACACTATCCCAGGCATGGTCCCAAGCGCTGCTTACTCTTACACGTACCCGAGTACAGTTGCACCCTTACGAACTAATGACATTTGCCGGACTGCAAAATCATGGAACATAATTTTTCCTTCACGCGATTCATCTGCAAAACTAGATGCTAAAAAATTTATTAAAACCTTAGAACAGTGAATGATCAGTAATGATATACCATTAGATAGTTTTAGGCCAGTAGTTGCTTCAACCTCAACTGGCAATATTCTAGACTGGTATTATCAAAATGAACATTTATTCACTGACTGGTCGGTCTTTAAGACACACTTTAAAGTATGGCAAACCCACCAAACAGACGAAACCCTGTTACAAGAAATTTATTCATATCGGCAATCCGACGACGAACTCGGAGCAGCATTTATTAATCGAATGCAAAGTGCATTTGCCCAATTAGAAGAGCCGTTACCGGAAAATCGACAAATTAAAATTATTATTCAAAAATTTAATTCCAAATTTTTATTTAAATTTACCGAAGAACATATCAGTACTTATTCAACGTTGTATCAACGCGTTGGCGCTTGGCAATCGATTATGGATACTTGTAATCCACCTAAGCAGGAACAATCGAATAAACCAAAAGTACAAAATCAGGGCTATTCTAAATCCAGAACGCAAATGAACGCCGTTACCGACACAGACCCCGATCAAGACGCGTCAAATACAGAAAACAACGAACAAACTACCCTAGACGCGGTATTAACTAACAAACATCCCAATTTCCGTAAAGAAAAGCCAAAAGACGACACTACAGACATGCTAGTATCGTCAATACATAATCTTCAGGTAGTAATACAGGGCATGTTTGAAAACTTGCAAAAGACTCTCTCTCCACTATCATCTTCCGCGTCCTGTACACGCTGTGGACGTTATGGACATACAGCCGACAAATATTGCGCGAAAACCACCGATGAGATTCGGGCCAGAGTTGGTTTACCACCGTCACCGAGAAACCCGGATCCAAAAAACGAGTAGGTGCCCTGGTGTATCCCTCTACAGCAGCCAGGGCCAAAACCGTTGCAGTAGAGACAAATAGTACTACTGAATCAGCTAGTCAAACTCACGTATTATCTATTTCTCCAGCTAACACCTTGGTAGAGCCAATAATTGACAACTGTAAAGCTAGTACTTCCCAAATCTCGGGTTCTCTATTTGATCCCCCGCAATTAAATATCTCAGATTCGGAATATGAGGATTATGACGATTGTGACTACGAATCAGACTCAGAATCGGAATTTCCCATTAATTCACGAAATTAATAATCAAATCAGATCATGACGAAACACCCGACTGTCTTATGCTAATACACGGTCCCAATCATCAAAATCGGACATATCTATCGCATACGCAGGCACCAACGCTCGTAAGTCGCATGATTACAGATATTACAATAGGACCTTTTAAGATTGAAGACATGTTAGACAGCGGAAGCGAACGAAGTTACATTTCTGAGACCACGTATAATCGAATCCAAGGCAATGAACTTCAAGAACTTAGCCCAGACCCCACCAGTACTGTAGAAGTAACATTAGCCGACTCTGCTTCAATCTATACCCGCGAAGGCGCGCCATTCGAAGTGGAACTCGATGGGAAAACTATCCTTACCTGGTTAAGCGTATTACCTGGTCTATCAACCCCAATTATTCTCGGATTAGACTTTTGGCAGTCTGCAGATGTTCTTGTAGAATCAAAAATTGCTACTTGGTACCTAGGCGGTAATTCTATCAAACACCAATTTCGTTCCCGTACAAATAAAACCAAACCCCTGACATTAAATGCTCTATCTTCATCAGAACGATCCGAACTAAGTAACTTTCTCGCGACAGAATTTGATAAAAATAAATCTACCACGTTAGGAGGTACTAATCTAGTAAAACATCGTATCGAACTAATTGACGAAACTCTAGTACGCTGTAAACCATACAGACGCAGTCAGCCAGTAATGAAAGCATTACATGAAAAAGTTGATCAATTACTCGAGAAAGGGTATATTCGACCTTCGAATAGTAGCTGGGCTTGCTCTCCAGTTATGATTGCGAAGAAAAATAATACCTGGCGCATGTGTATTGACTATCGTCCTTTAAATAAAAAGATCAAACAATCAGCGTACCCATTACCAATCATGCATCGAATTATATCCAGCCCTCGAGGCGCAAAAATTATTTTTACCATTTATCAGCGACGCTTTTCACCAAGTATGAGTTAAAGAGAGTGGTCGACACTATACAGCATTTTGTGTCGATGGCTGTGGCCAATTCGAGTGGATTCGTATGCCATTCGGGCTTGTTAACGCTCCTAGCACTTATAAAGCAAATTCTTTGGAAAAAGGCTCGGAAATATTTACCCAGCGCGCAGGGAAAAATTTTTGCCTACTTAGATGATTGGATTATTATCAGTAATACTCTAGAGGAACACATGACGTATTTACAAGCTGTTTTTGAAGCTTTTCGAATCACGGGCCTCAAAATGAATGAAGAAAAAAGTCAATTCGGACGTTCCAAAGTTAAATTTCTAGGTTTCATAATTAATGAAGAAGGCATGAGTCCGGACCTAGCGCGACTCGAACCAATAGCCGATTATCCGCGACCTACTAACCGCAAAGAACTTCGTAGATTTAACGGTCTTGTAAACTGGTATCACAAACATCGTAAAAATATTGCACAAGTCCAAGGTCCCTTAAATAAATTAACAAGCACTCGTGTAGACTGGAAATGGACTGACTTAGAAGAAAAATCAGGTATTGAGACTAAGAAATCTCTATTACAAGCAGCCACGTTAGCTGTGCCTGAGCCAGATCGCCCTTATCGCCTATACACTGACGCGAGTAACACCGGACTAGGCGCGATTCTTACCCAGTACGAATTTAAAGAAGATCGAGAAAATTTAATTATGTGTGTGAGCAGACCTCTGAATAAAGCTGAAATTAATTACACGGCGACAGAAAAAGAATGCCTCGCGGTAGTTTGGGCCTTACGGAAATTACGTGGATACGTAGAAGGTCTTCCAGTTACAGTTTATACTGACCATTCCGCGTTAAAATGGCTCTATAATTTAAAAGATCCAGCAGGTCGTTTAGCTAGGTGGGCTATTGACCTATCAGCATACAAGTTAGACATTATCCATTACAGAGGAACTCAAAATGAAGCTCCAGACGCTCTATCACGCCTTTATGAAGATCCTGGATTAACAGAACTCTCATCGATCCAAAATCGTAGCATTACTGGACCTGAAACTTCATGGTACAGCGAAAAAGTCCGAGTAGTTCAAAAATTCCCGGAAAAATACCCCGAATGGAAGTACGAAGATGAAAGACTATATTATTACCGCCCGACAGCAGTTACAGAAATTCTAGGTGACATTACTGCGTGGAAAATCGTCCTCACAGAACCTGAAATCAAGCCCCAGCTCGAGAAAGCACATTGCGATGTTCAATCGGGACACTTAGGTATCGATAAAACTTATTGGCGCATCCGCAAGACCCATTACTGGCCCGGTATGTTCCGAGATGTTGTTTCCTGTGTCAATTCTTGTGAGAGCTGTCTTAAAACGAAAAGTAATCAGGCTAAATCGCAAGGCTATATTGGTACTAGACCACCAACTCAGCCATGGACTATCATCTCCATGGACACCAAAGGTCCTTCCACAAAATCCTCATCCGGTTTCCAATATGCATTAGTAATTAAAGACAGTTATACCCGATACTTAGAAATTTTCCCATTAAGACAACAAACTGGCAAAGAAATAATCAAACATTTACGCCGAGTATTAACCCACTGGGGCCCAGTTAAATAAATTATTTCAGATAATAGTAAAGAGTTTATAAATAAAGACGTTTTAGCCCTTATAAAACAGTACAACATCCTACTTACGCCTACTCCAATAGGACACCCATGTACGAACCCCGTAGAACGCTGTAATCACACAATAAAACCGATGATTATTTCATTTACTGGACAAAATCAACGAGACTGGGACCTTCACATACCAGATCTAAAATTTGCCTACAATACTGCAGTCCACACCGCACTCGGTGTGTCCCCATTTTATTTAAATCATGGTCGTGACCCACACCCTATATCAGATACACCTGTTACTGAAAATTTTGACAAGACTGATATCACTGTTTGGAAATCCCGCATAAGTAGAATAGATGAACTTCGGCATTTTACAGAACATTATATGTTAAAAGCTCGGGAACGAACACGAAAACAACATGAAAAACGGTTCTCTACTCAATCTATCAATTTATATGTCGGGGATCGCGTTTATCATTTAAATAAAAAATTAAGCAAAAAAGTCGATGGCTACAGCACGAAATTAGCACCTAAATATGCTGAACTCGCAGTAGTTACTGATATAATAAGTCCGATGGTCGTGAAATTATCAGATTTAAATGGCAATGGCCTCGGCACACATTATTTAAATGATTTGAAAATTCCACGAAGGTCTGATAGACAAATCTCATTACAGAAAGAAACTACTGAGAGTACTACAATGTCATATATTACCGGCAGTGAGTCGAAAGCTAGTTTGCATGCAAGTTTGAAATCGTTGATTCTCAACCCGTTGACCGAAACTCTCGCTTCCGATACCATTTCACCTCATCAAAACGACATTGTATCATCACCATCACCTGAACCGCTAGCTGTAACCCCTGCATCGTCATCGACCATGGCTAAGCCAAGCCTGACTCCAGAGGAAGCCACCCAGCTCACCTTCGGTCGAATTCCCAGGCCTCTCGCAGTTCAGCTCGGCACGGTTACCATAGTTACTGCCGTAACTACTCCAGCAGCAGCTACATTGACACCAGTGGCCAGCAGTTTGATTACAGGTCCAGTCAGTACTGCTAACCAGCCAGAGAACATCCCAATGTCGCCCATGCCGGCATCCACGAGCAGCAAAGCAGCCACAGAGCAGCCATCAGTCACTGATGCGAGTCAACAAACAGTCGCCTCAGCATTCGTGAGCCGATTAGACTCTTTAGCTCAGCCAAAAGCTAGACTTGCCAATAAACGACCTTCCTGGGTCAATAATATACTTGATGGCATCGAGCATTTGTGCATGCAGCTGCAAAGAAACACCCGTGACATCCAGTCCCTACAACGCGATGTCACCAACCTATCTGAGACAACCAATCAGCAACGTCGGAACCTTCGCGATGTAGCTGAGGAAGTCGTTGCCGTCAACCACCGACTCGAAGCGATGGAACCCTCCATCAAGCAGCTGGGTGATGACCTCCACCAAAAAGTACACCAGGAGGGACCGCTAACCTTCCAAGTCACTGAGGAGCAGACCATCAGGACGGTCTACAACATCAGGACTACGCCAACTAACAAGGCGGTAGTTCCAGTCCTAGCCAGCCAGCCAGCGACAGCATGTGGACCGAATGCTGGACTGAAACCTCACACATCGACGTCCAGGCCTATCCGAGAGGGTTCCCAATTCCCTCCATCGCCATTACTGGCCCACAGAGCGGCTCGAGGACAGCTCACCCAGGAGCAATCGAACCTCCTCCTCGCAACAGGAGCCATCAAGAAGGGTACACCAGCTAAGACAGTAATGGTAACGTACGCTCATTCGTTACCGTACTCCCAGACTACGTCAGCACCTGAGTACAATGCACCGATATCACCAGAGGCTGCATATCAACAGTTTCTGGCTGACACTGACTCAGCAACTCCACCAACAGCTACTACAGACGCTAACCAGGTATGCGTGCACAATGGAATCCGTTTCATGGACTACAATACCTTCTGTAAAGCAATCGGCAGCCCTTGTGCTGCCGTTCGGCCAAGGATTCGCCACCAAGAGCTCCAGGAGTCTTGGACTCAGACAGTGACTACCCAGGCTCAGTCACTGTTCTTCTCCACAGGATGCCAGAACTGTCGGCAACGAACTCACAAGATTACCGAATGCCGTCTACCCTGGAGGCCAGACATATGTCACGTCTGCTATCAGGATCAAGTGACAACGGAAACGTGTTTCCGCCCCCACGAAAAAGAACTGAAAGACCACTTCCGTGAACACTGTTCAGGATGCGGAGTGACTAACCAATTCTTCGACCCCATGTGCCGGGCTTGTAACAAGCGTTGGCCCAAGTACAAGGACTGGGTCAACACCGAGTACACCCAAGAGGACATGAGACTCTTCCATGAGGCCCATCTTCGCGCCATGAGGAAATAAACCCTCCCCTTACAGTTCAGGAAGCTTCTCATCCTCATCCATCATTTTCATTATTACTATAATAACTTTTTTTTATTACATTATTTTTTTACTATATTGATTTTTTTTGTTCATTACTGATGATAAGTCAGTTCATTATATATTCCAAAAAATGTGTGTTTACTACTATAAAATAAAATTCAAATAATTATTCATACTAATGTCTATACAGGGTGTCTCAGAAGTCGTGAGCCACCGGACAGGGTGTGGTAGAAAATTGGATTCTGAATAGAAAAGTCCTTTACCATTTTTCGATCAGACCCATAGAAAAATTACTATAAATTTATGAAAATAGACCAATGAGGAGCGCGGTTTAGCGGCAGAACGGTAGGCGCAAGAGCGAGCGAGTGGAAGCGCGACAGGCAATGAGTGCGCGCTCGTTTGCACACGTGTGATATCATTGCTCAGTTATAGCGGGATGCCCGCATGCAATAATAATGATCAATGATACTCCTGTAAATAAAAAAAAAATTAATATTAGAAAAATCATCCCATAGACAGCCTCATAAAATAAAAAATGTGCGATTTTTTGATAATTAAAACTCAAATTTTCGGTGTCACCGAAAAATGAAAAAAAAAAAAGCCAACAGTCATATTCAATGATACCCCTGT
Organism: Cotesia typhae; assembly: GCF_013202065.1. Taxonomy (NCBI): domain Eukaryota; kingdom Metazoa; phylum Arthropoda; class Insecta; order Hymenoptera; family Braconidae; genus Cotesia; species Cotesia typhae. Next base: position 753,912 of record NW_027423776.1, on the reverse strand, counting down.
AATTAAAAAAAAAAAAAAAGTTATAAAAGTACCCCATACACTCTGAGATACAGCCCCATAAAGCCAAAAATTTGCGATTATTTAATGATGAAATTCAAATGATCAGTGTGCACTTGAAGTTAAAAAAAAAAAGCAATAAAAATAATCAGTGACACTACTGTAGACCAAAAAAATTGAAAAAAATAAAAACTACCCCATAGACAGGGAGATACAGCCCCGTAAAGCCGAAAATTCGCGATTATTTAATAATGAATTTCAAATGATCAGAGTGCACTTGAAGTGAAAAAAAAAAAAGCAATAAAAATAATCAGTGACACTACAGTAGGTGAAGAAAATTTTTAAAAATAAAAACTACCCCATAGCATAGACAGGGAGATACAGTCCCATAAAGCCAAAAATTGTGCGATATTTCAATAATTAAAATAGAAATTTTCGACGACTACTCAAAATTTCAAATAAAAATCTAGGAATAATAGTTAACTATACCCATAACAATCAGAAAAAAATTAAAAATTACAAAAACCACCCCATAGACACTAAGATACAGCCTAATAAAGCCGAGTATTTCGGGATTATTTAACATAAAAATTAAAATATTCACAGTGCATTCGAAATAGAAAAAAATACCAATCAAAATTATCAGTGGTACTTTTGACCATCAGACAAATTTAAAAATTGTAAAAACACCCCATAGATACCGAAATATGACTTGATAACGCACAAAAATCGGGATTGTTTAGAAATTAAAATTCAAATTATTGGTGCCCATTGAAAATCAACAAAAGAAACCTTTTGTACTTATCGATTAAACTCCTGTGTATCGAAAAAATTATTATTTAAAAAACCACCCCGCAAACTCCGAATTATAATCCCATTAAGCTGAAAATTTCTGATTTTTTAGTAATTAAAATGCTACTTCTCGGTGTCCGTTGAAAATAAATGAAAAGTATGAAAACTCATTTTCAGATATACTCTTGTAAGCAAAAAAAAAAATAAGATTTGAAAAAACACCCCCATTAACGGCGAGATAGGACCCCATAAATCCGCTAATTTGTGATTTGTTAGTAATTGAAATTGAAATTCTTGGTGTCCATTTAACAACAACAAGAGAAACCTATTGTACTTTTAAATTACACCCTTAAAAACATAAAAAAACTTAACTCTTGAAAATCCACCGCATAGACACTAACAAACATCCAAATAAAGCCAACAATTCGCGATTTTTCAATAATTAAAATTCAAATTTTCATATGACACCGAAAATTTCGATATCAATCCACAAAAAATCGATAAATCGCGGCTTTATGGAGGCGTATCTTGGGGTCTATGGGGTGAATTCTTGAATTTTGATATTTTCATTTATTAAAAAGAGTAAATTGGAAAGTGGAATGAGTTTATGCTCTTTATTTTAAGTGGACACCGAGAATTTCAATTTAAGTCAATTAAAAATCGACAAATAGCGACTGTATGGGGATGTATCTCGGTGTCTGTGGGGTGGATTCTAAAATTTTGATTTATTATTTTATAACAGAGATAACATTAAAAAGTACAATAATTTTCTTTTACTTATTTTGAGTAGACACCGAGAATTTCAATTTAAATCAATAAAAAATCGAACAATTGTGGCATTGTGGGGTTGCCTCTCGGTGTTTATGGGGTGGATTCCAAAATTTTGATTTTTTAATTCATAAAAAGGTTAAACTGGAAAGAAAGATAATTTTCTTTGAGTTATTCCGAGTTGACACCGAGAATTTCAACTTAACTTCACAAATAATGGAGAAATCGCAGCTTTATGGGGGTGTATCTCAGTGTCTATGAGGTGGATTCTTAAATTTTGATTTTTCAATTCTTTACAAAGGTTACATTGGAAAGTACGATAATTTTTTTTAAGTTATATTCAGTGGACACCGAGAATTTCCATTTAAATCAATGGAAAATCGAAAAATCGCGGCTTTATAGGGTTGTCTCCTGATGTTTATAGGGTGGATTCCGAAATTTTCTTTTTTTAATTCATGACGAAGATTGAACTGGAAAGTGGGATAGTTTTCTTTGGCTTATTTTCAGTGGACACCGAGAATTTCATTGAAAGTAAATTAAACATCGACTTATCGCCAGTTTATGGGGGTGTATCTCGGTGTTTATAGGGTGGATTCCATAATTTTGATATCTTTGTGTATGACCGAGGTTACATTAGATAGGAAGATTATTGTAATTCTGTTATTTTAAGTGGACACCGAGAATTTCAATTTACGTCAAATAAAAATCGACAAATCGCGAGTGTATGGTGTTTTTTTCAAATCTTATTTTTCTTTGCTTACAAGAGTATATCTGAAAATGAGTTTTCATACTTTTCATTTATTTTCAACGGACACCGAGAAGTAGCATTTTAATTACTAAAAAATCAGAAATTTTCAGCTTAATGGGATCATAATTCGGAGTTTGCGGGGTGGTTTTTTAAATAATAATTTTTTTCGATACACAGGAGTTTAATCGATAAGTACAAAAGGTTTCTTTTGTTGATTTTCAATGGGCACCAATAATTTGAATTTTAATTTCTAAACAATCCCGATTTTTGTGCGTTATCAAGTCATATTTCGGTATCTATGGGGTGTTTTTACAATTTTTTAAATTTGTCTGATGGTCAAAAGTACCACTGATAATTTTGATTGGTATTTTTTTTCTATTTCGAATGCACTGTGAATATTTTAATTTTTATGTTAAATAATCCCGAAATACTCGGCTTTATTAGGCTGTATCTTAGTGTCTATGGGGTGGTTTTTGTAATTTTTAATTTTTTCCTGATTGTTATGGGTATAGTTAACTATTAGTCCTAGATTTTTATTTGAAATTTTGAGTAGTCGTCGAAAATTTCTATTTTAATTATTGAAATATCGCACAATTTTTGGCTTTATGGGACTGTATCTCCCTGTCTATGGGGTAGTTTTTATTTTTAAAAATTTTCTTCACCTACTGTAGTGTCACTGATTATTTTTATTGCTTTTTTTTTTCACTTCAAGTGCACTCTGATCATTTGAATTTCATTATTAAATAATCGCGAATTTTCGGCTTTACGGGGCTGTATCTCCCTGTCTATGGGGTAGTTTTTTATTTTTTTCAATTTTTTTGGTCTACAGTAGTGTCACTGATTATTTTTATTGCTTTTTTTTAACTTCAAGTGCACACTGATCATTTGAATTTCATCATTAAATAATCGCAAATTTTTGGCTTTATGGGGCTGTATCTCAGAGTGTATGGGGTACTTTTATAACTTTTCTTTTTTTTTTTTTTAATTACAGGGGTATCATTGAATATGACTGTTGGCTTTTTTTTTGCCATTTTTCGGTGACACCGAAAATTTGAGTTTTAATTATCAAAAAATCGCACATTTTTTATTTTATGGGGCTGTCTATGGGATGATTTTTCTAATATTAATTTTTTTATTTACAGGAGTATCATTGATCATTATTATTGCATGCGGGCATCCCGCTATAACTGAGCAATGATATCACACGTGTGCAAGCGAGCGCGCACTCATTGCCTGTCGCGCTTCCACTCGCTCGCTCTTGCGCCTACCGTTCTGCCGCTAAATCGCGCTCCTCATTAGTCTATTTTCATAAATTTATAGTAATTTTTCTATGGGTCTGATCGAAAAATGGTAAAGGACTTTTCTATTCAGAATCCAATTTTCTACCACACCCTGTCCGGTGGCTCACGACTTCTGAGACACCCTGTATAATCGCAACATCATTCATATCATCTAATATTTTATTTGCCAGTTTATTTTGTTTTATTTACAGCTGCAGTCCAATAAAAAAAAAAGGGAATTCAAAAAAAAAAATCAACCAACTATAATAAAAAAAAAAAATAATTATAAAACTTTTAATTTATTTCTTTTTTAGTTCAATAGATCGAAGTCTAGACCGGAGTTTCGACATTCGCTCAAGAAATTCACCAATAACAAATTCTTTATCTAAAAATAATTTTAAAATTTTAATTAATAATTTTTTTCTTTACAGGTGATGACTCACCAGTCCATCAACACATCCATTCCTCAGGTGACTACTCACCAACTCAAAATTCCTCAAACTCCTTACTATCTCACAGACTACTACTAGGTGACTCCTCACCAATCCATCATACCACTATAGGTGACCACTCACCAATCTTTCTCATTAACAGGTGACTACTCACCAAATCATCATACAACTATAAGTGACTACTCACCAAACCAAACTTTTCTCACTATCATCTCATCAAACTACCCTTCCTAAGTGATTACTCACCACTAACTCCTATCATCCTATTACCCTCAAACCTGGTGACGATTCACCGATTCTTTTAAAAAAAAGCTAGTTCGGTTCAAAAATTGACGGGGTAGTCTTGGCTTGGCAGGGAGGATTGAGACACTACAAAATGTCCCGACTTTATCAGCCTGGCGAACTACCACCCGAAATTTTCGTTACCGACACTAGCTAAAATAATAGGTAGTCCCGTGACGTCACAAGACGACACGAGGAGGGGAAAACGGTCACAAACCCCAATACTTGAACGGTGTAGAGCGAGACGACTAGCGAGACGTCCTGCGAAACAGCTAGCGAGATGTCCAGCGAGACCTCCTGCGAGACAGCCAGCGAAATGTCCAGCGAGACGGTCATCTCGCGCATTCGTATGTAGCTAACACCAGAACCAACGGTGCTCGAAACGGTATATCATTCGGCAGTTAAGGTCGGAATCGGCAATTCGATGCTAACCGAGCGTCGGATAATTGATCGATCAGATCGCGGATCGATGCACAATTACCGGAGCTCTGAATTACCTGCCCGTAACCCGCAGTCGGTAACTGTGTTACCCTTAGCCCCGACGGGATCACCGAAGCTCGAAATTAGGCGGCGCCTCGCTCGCGGTAGCCAGTAGTGGCAGCAATCACTCAAATTTAACAATGATGACAATTTTTACAAAGAACAATTTTTGATCGAGCCCCAATGGCGTCGACCACTCGGGGAACTTTTGGTGAGGAGGTACCCCGGAGATACCTCGTTGAACTCAACGTAACAACAACTGGCCTCAATCGCCGGATAATTGAATAAATAAAAAAAATAAAAAAATAAAAATAAAAAAATAATAATAAAAAGAAATAATAATGTAAGTAGCGGTTCCACGAGCTATCACCCTAACAACAAAAGCCACTTACGTTGCAGATCGGTGCCGTCTGGATGGCGTCGGCGGGTGTTGAGCGGGTGGCGGCGAAGGCAGCTCCTCTCCAGGTTAACCCTGACCAAACTCTCGACCAAAATCTCACCAAAAGAAACGTCGGTACGGCGTTATTCTCAAAATCGGCACTAATACGTGTCGAATCTGACGGTCGGCGATTTTTGTATGTAAATTAATTAATTACAAAGTCCGACAAAAATTAAATAAACACGAGGTGAACACTACCAGGCGGTTACGTCGAAGGAAGCTCTCGCCTTTTCCGTTTCTTCTTCTTATCCGTAGCCACTCGCTGGCTACGGAGTTGACCTGCAGGCCGTTAGCTGGCGCTGTTACCATTTTTGAACTTCTCAAATTGATGGTAGACAATGGCATCGACGCGCCTTCTAGTGGCTCTTCCTGAAGCTTATCCAAATGCCGGCGTAATACTGATTGATAATAATTGGCTTCAATATCGTGTGTTCACGTCTCTCAAATTGTGGAGCAGAGGTTTGATGAGAGATTGGTTTTTTGCTGTTCTCTGGGTTTGTTGGTCGGCGTGGAATCCGGCGTTATGTCACAGGTTGACTCGTCGTTAGTAAGTGGCTTTTATCGGGGTACTTACCAAATACTTCATACTAACTTAATTCTAGTTTACTTCTAACTGATGCTAACAGAATAATAGTTATTTCAAATAATTATCGGCGCCGCGCTTTCGAGCTGCGGGATTCACCGTACTCGCCTGGCAGTCTCTAGATGGCGACTGGGTCGCGGCGTATAAAGATAAATCTGAATTTTAAATGAAGTAACCAAAAAATTTTATCAATTAAGTAGAGCTGTGCTCGTGACTGCGGGTCTGTCAAGGCTCCACGTCACAATATATATTATGATGGCTTTTTCACGGCATTGGCGTCGACAGCGCCGAAGAGGTCCACCTAAAGTTTGGCTTACCTGGTTCGTAGATTGTTGGGCGCCAGGAACTTCCGTTCCACGGTTCGGTGGTTCACGTTCGATCGTCGTTGGGCGGCGGGTCGAGGCCGAAGAGATTCAAAAGTTTATACAGAGCGAGCAAGGAAATTGGTTCGGAATAATAATTAAATAAAATAAAATAAAATAAAAATAAAAAGAGAGAAAAAAAAATAAATGCGCAGGGACGATTACGAGTCACTTTATTTATTTAATAATTAAAGAGGTCGAATAACAATCGCAAGTTCAATTAAAAAAAAAATAACAAAAAGAACGAATAATATCAATACGAAAAAAAATCTTTATAAATAATTCATTGTTGAATAATTTCGTGAAATCGCCAAAATAACAAAGCCAATCAGAATTGGGACCGCAGTTAATCGCAAACAAGGAAGCAACAATTAATTTTCTTGCACGCCAGACAATAAACCAAATCGACAATAGTTTTGCAGACAAAGAAATAAAAAAAAATTTCCTTAGTGAAAAACAACAACAAAAGTTATGTTTATCCGTTCTTCTCAACAACAAATTTGCGCAGGTCTCTAAAAAAATTTTAATCGCTCGCCCTTCTCGTCTTAACAACAATTCGTGAATTTATTAACAAAACAAAATAAAAATAAAAAAAAATAAGTTTCGCTTGTCTCGTCGTAGCTACAAATTAGAGGTTTATTAATAATAATAAAAGAATTATTTGTTCGCCTTGTTCGTATTAAGAACAATTTACAAATTTATCAATACAGTAGAAGCTCTTTATTCGCGGGGTATATGTTCCATAAATATGCCGCGAATACAGAAACCGTGAATACGGAATGGTAATTTATATGGGATTATAGGGGATACGTTCCTAGGTGACAAAAAAAAACAACAAATATATAAAAAAAATATTTTATTGAAGTTTTTTAAAAATTTTAATTTATTATCTTACGGCTTAGGCAATGGTTTGAAGAATTTTGTAATTTTTTCTTGCTTGGCAGTTTTCAAAGCTCCTTCAATTCAGACTGATACACAGCAGCCGCATTAGCAACTTGCCTCTTAAAAATAAGACTTCGTTCCATAGATGGATCAATGTTCATAAAGAAATCGCAAAGCTCATTTGCCATTCTTAAGCCTTCACTAAGATTTTTCAAATTAAATGTCACGTTTCCAGTGCTTGTTGAAGCCTCTTCTTCAATGGGCTGTGAATTTAACATTTCCTCCAAGTCGGTTTCAGTAAAATCTTCATCTTGCGATTCAAGCAATTCCTGAATGTCACTTGATTCGATCTGTTCGAACCCATCTCGTCCTACTCCATTCGCGATTTCGGCTATGTTTGCAGTCAAAATTTGAGCTTGCACAGATTCTACGTCATTTTCCGCAGTCACAGCAGGCCACAATTTTTTCCAGCATGGCTTCAATGTGTATGGATTCAGTTCTTCCAATGATTCTTTTATGTTTACGATGCATTTTGCTATGTCAAATTTCTTCCAGCATTCCATAACATTCATATCAGGATTGCATTCCATATTATCCAATATAATTTTGAAGGTTCGTCTTATGTAATAGAGCTTAAAGGCCTGGATTATGCCTTGGTCCATAGGTTGAAGCAAAGCCGTCGTGTTGGGAGGTAAAAATGTGTGATCCAGATGTCGGAAAAAGGGTCTAGAGCGCGGAAGAAGGGACTGAGTCGGAGAGGGCCGATGGCTAGTACGGGACAGCTGAGGAGTATGGCACGGAAGAAGGGACAAGGAGGGGAACAACGGCAGCTACCTACTCTTCGTCATTTATGTTCGCCTGATACTTCAACGGGCGTATTTTCTGTAGAAATTATTAATTAACATTGTAAATAATCCGTTTTTCTTTATTAAGTTGTTGTTTAAGAGTGCAGTATTATTACCCTAATTATTAATTATGATAATTTACCAAAGATGCGTGAAAATATTATTTAGTTAAGTTAGATTGGATTATAAATATTCAAAACTATTTTTTTGTTGAGTTAATATCGTTTTGTTTAAAACAATTAATGTTTAATAGTTTAGTTACCAAGGAAGAATATCTGGACAGTTTAATTATTATTTTAGTTATAAAAGTATTATTTTGTTTACGACGACTGTGATTATATTTCTTTAGTTGAAGTTTACTGAAAGGAAATTAATTTAATTATGTTGAAAACAAATTGTTGTAAATTTATAAAAGAAATTATTCTAAGTCCCAAGCCGATTTAGTATGGGAAAACGGCGAATGGATATAGAATGAAAGAAATGACGATTATTATTTAAAAGAAAAATATTTATAAACGAAATTATTCTAAGTCCCGAGTAAATTTTAGTATGAGAACGTATTATGTTGAATTTGTATGTAATCTGTTGATATTTGATTTTCAAAACTCAGAATTTGACGATACGAGTGGATATAGAATGAGGGAATTGCCAATTAAATTGCTAGTTTGTAAATAACGTGTAGAGGGCAAAAACGATTATTCTGGTTCGCTGTAAGTGACTTTTGGAAAAACTGATAAAAGCGAAAATTGGCGATCGGAAAGCAGAGTCTTGTGAAAGAGTGTTATTGAGGGAATACTCTTCTACCAATAATAGCTGGAGAGACATTACCTTGGTTCGTCTAGAACACTGGTACGCACCTCTTGAACTCTCAACAAGATTTTGACTTCCCCGGATTTTTGACCCTCTGTCAAAAATCCGGTAGGTAATCACAAGCCGTGTAGGTGGGAGCGGAGAGGACACTCTCCATCCGCTCTCGGGGTAGATATTTAGGCCCAGGGGTGACGGCTAGTCTCCTGGGAAGTGGGTAACCAGCTTTTGGAATATTAGCTCGCGATTTTGACGCTCACGAGAGTGAGAATGCGTGAGAGTTTATTTGTACGGACCAGTTTTGATCAAGCCTTGATGCGAGTGCGTTGACCGACGTCATTTTGTTGTATTATTGTCGTTAGATTTAGTCGTTGAGGTTTGATAACCAAAAATTGTACTACGATAGTTTGTATTTTTTTTATTGTAACCTTTTTCGCTAACCTATTGAATTGATTTTGATAATTAAATGAATATTTTGTTTCTCTATCATAACCTGTTGACATTTTGAGTTTATTTATTTAGACGTAGTTATTTATAGTTTTATTTATAAGTAACTGAGTTCTGCTGGTTTTATTTCGGATCGTGTATTGTTGTTTAACCCCCCTTTTACCCTGGACTCCGGCGAGCTTCAGATTCGAGCGAGGGGGCGTTTTGTGTCGCAGTATCGTACATAATTGTTCAGCGTTTATTCCTCAAAAGAATAAACACTCAAAAATTACCCGTTACAAATGTCACTTTTATATTTGGATGCATAGTTTCAAGTTCGCGAGGATGACCTGGTGCATTGTCCAAAACTAGAAGCGCTTTAAAGTCTAAACTCTGTTTTTTTAAATAAGATTCAACTTCAGAAACAAAACAATTCCGGAACCAGTCACAAAAAATAGCGCTTGTAACCCACGCTTTCTTATTAGCACGCCAAAACACTGGCAGGTTGTCTTTGTTTTGATTTTTTAAAGCCCGAGGATTAAACGATCTGTAAAGCATCAGTGGCTGTATGACACAATCTCCAGAAGCATTAGAACATAGCAGCAGTGTAACTCTATCCTTTGCTGCCTTAAATCCAGGAGCAGACTTTTCGCTTTTAGAAATGAATGTTTTGTTTGGCATTCTCTTCCAAAACAGTGCAGTTTCGTCTGCATTAAATACTTGCTCAGGTTTGTATCCTCCATCAGCTACTAGGTTTGTAAATTCTTCTGGATATCGTCCTGCTGCAGCAGTGTCTGCAGATGCAGCTTCACCAACAATTTTGATGTTATGCAATGATTGTCTAACCTTAAATTTATTGAACCAACCTTCCGATGCTTGAAATCCGCTATCTGTACATTCACCACTAATACTACCATTAGGTTCTTTAAAATGAGCGTAAAGACGCTTTGCCTTCTCCCGGACCATTGGACCACTCAGGGGCACTCTTTTTTGGTTGCGGTCTTCGATCCATAATGACAACGCCACTTCCATTTTTTCTATTGCTGGATCGCGAACAATTTTCGCTGACAGTGAAGTTGAAGCTACAGACGACCTTATTTTATATTTGGATTTTTTTATCGATTGTACAGTTGATTCGTTGACATTGAATGAGCGTGATATGGATGCAAGTGACTCTCCAAGGCGCAAACGATCAAGCATTTCTATTTTCACTTTAAGCGGTAACACAGATTTTTTTCGTATCGAAACACGTTTCTCAATTTTTTTAGTTGACATTATAAACTAGGAAGAGTACAGTAGAGACGTGTTACTCGATCACAATTTTTGTAACGAGTGTGAAAGACGAAACAATAAAACACGCAAAGCGGCTTTTACTATAAACGGAACAACAACATTTAAAAATATACTTTATTTATTGAGTAATAAGGTTGCTTTCATTCTGTTTGTTTACATTCTCAAAAACACCGCTCGCGGCGAAGGCGGCTTGTGTCAAAGTCCTCGGCGATATCATTTAACAACATACTTTTGGTTAAGTTGTAATAAGATCTATTTTACTTTTTTATTAGTCCATTTGACAAGGATATTGTGTTGGATACTTGTTGGAATAATTTTATTATTATTATGTATGTACTTATTAGATCCGCGAATAAAGAAATTTTTAGTCGCGAATATAGGAATTGGGTAGCATTTTTTTAATCCGCGAATAGTGAAAACGCGAATAAAGGAAGCACGAATAAGGAGCTTTTACTGTATTAGAAATAATAAAATGACGACAGACTCTGATAAGAAAACGAATACACCATCAGAAGGACAGCAATCAGTTATCGCTCACTGTTCAGAGAGAACTGACTATTCTCAAAACTTCCCTCATTAAAAAAAAGAATTAGAAAGAATTCAAAATGATTTGATTTTTAATCATTTTGAATACTTTCTAATCCTTCAAATCCTTTTTAATACTATCTCTTATGGGCATTTAACATGTGAGATCATTTTTAATTCTTTTTTTTAATAAGGGTTATTTTCAATCTGTAGCTCCTTCAGGTAATTATTCTGAAAAAAATGAACAAGCTACGTTTTGCAATTGTACATTCCGAAGATATACACTTGGGTATTGCTGTCCCTTGATCGTGGCTACGTTAGACCAGCAGATCTGATCTTTCGAACCCGAGCCTACCGTCGTAAAATACTTAAGGAAAGTTTAACTGAAATTTCCTTAGCGGATTAAATCATAAAACTTAAAATTCTAAGTTTTATTTTCTAGCTATAAACTAAAAGTGCTTAGGATTTTCCCATCCCTTGGGAAGAACCCAGCTATTCTTATCTCCGACATATATATTGTAACAAGAAAATGATATGAAAGCCAACGGTGGAGAGGTCAACTCCCGAAAATCCTTGTCCAGGTCGCCCAAGAAAACAAATAAATCACCCGTCGACACACAGGCTGGGTTAGAAACCCCGTTGGACGCCAGTTACTCTTTTACTAGGAAAGAATAATAAACCCTTGATCAATCAGGGCCTTTCACGAGTCGATTTTGAGACAACTCAAAGGAAAATGGTTGTGAGAAAGGAGAGTAAATAATTATGCCAAAATCTACGACGTGCAAAATTCAAGAGACAAATATATATTCTCACAGTGGTCGTTATTAAAATAAACAAATATATTAATATTCAAATACTTAACCTAATGATAAAATATAATAATTTGACAAATTTATGTTATGATAGCCAATTATTGGATAGCAAATTTATAAAGATCTAATTTATGGACTTATTCCAGACAGGCATTAATTATTTAATAATTCAATATAATCAATGACCCTTTATCATGTACGGGCTAGTATGAAAATCAGTATTTATTAAAAATGCCGAATTTATTGTCGGCCCCGTCAGCGTCGGTTATATTAAAGTTTCTTATTCTATTAATGTGCTATATTGATAATAACCACAATACGCTATCTCAAGGTTATATCAAATTCAAATTATAATTTCAAATTATAACATTTATATATATATATATATATATATATATATTGTAACAGTTTTACCTACTCAGGTTGGCCTCTAATTAATTTTATAAATAAATAAACAAATCTAACAACAATATAATTATTAGGGCGCCACCAGGATTTTTAATCACGGTTCCTGGAACCGGTCCAGAGCTGAGAAATCTTATCTCAGGGTAGAGAGAGTGGAGGAAGGTGCTGATAATTAATAAATAATTAATTAACAAGATTGATCAATATTTATTAACAATAAAAATTAACAACTTAAGCGCTTATAAAAATTAACTAAATATCACTCACACACTCATACTATAATTGATTAAAACTTATAAACTATAGCCTAACTAACGGCTAACCAGGACCACTTAAAACTATAGCCTAACTAACGGCTAACCAGAACAAAACCAATTTCATATAAGCCTAACTAACGGCTAACCAGAACTATTTAGTTACTCTGTGCAAAGACAACAGTGTGACAGAGATCGTCTAGCATAACTAACGGCTAACCAGGACCAACTTAACACTATTAACACTCTCTATCACGCATAACCCACACTAATCTTCACACACATAACCCACATTTGTATGATTTTATTTTATAAATTTTAATTTAACAAAATTGACTGTACTTAAATTTTGTTAAATATTGTAAACTTAATTATTTAATCATCAGATATTGGTAAAACGATAATTCCAAATTAACAATCAAATTCCAAAAGTCTTAACGAACATTCAGTTTCAAATTCCGATTGATAATTTTAATTCTGTATTAAAATATTAGATAGATTAAAATTTCTGAGTAACCTATTGTCATGGTCTTAATAATATAACAATACTTGATTCAGAACAAAAGGTCTTAATGCCTTGAATTAACTTTTGCTAATTAAATTAATCACGAAAAAATTCTTACAATCACGTTCAAAATTATTAACATAAAATTATTAATTAATTCTGACTAAATTTTTCCTGTGATATTTTTAACTCAAATAACCGATTTCTTGGACTTAATGTCCACGCCGATAATTATTAATTCTCAGTAAATGTTAGTTTAATTACTTAACGGACTTAATCCAAAAAATTACTAAATTCATCATTAATAAATAAAATAGTTTTAGAATAAAATATTTTCAATAATTAATTCTTAATAAAATATTTCTAATAATTTTCCAATAGTTTTATCAATTATAAAAATAATCGACACAAGTCGAAATATTCAGATTTATTTGCTAGAACATTCGCTAGCTAAGTTTTACTTGACCTTGGGTATTGGAATTTACTGCGACACAAAAATGTATTGACGCTCGATCAAAATTCCACGAACAAAAGTTTGTCGATTATTTTCAAGTAACAAAATTAATCAATTTTTCTTAAGTTAATTATTATAAAAATTATAACAATAAATTTAACGAATTTTTTGGATGTTAATTAATTAATTGATAATTTTTTTAGTTGTTAAATTTTTCCCGCAAGGTCGATTGAGTGACTCTCGGGAATAAGCCCTCATGAAAATCCTCGATCCAAACTAGCAAATGTTTAACTATTATTTATTGAAATAATCGTCGATTAAACGATCCAATTGATAATTAAATAGGAGAAGTAACTGGGTATTGGGTAAACCGCGGTCCACTTCTTTCCTATAGAGTAATAATTGATACCTTGACGAATAAGATGATGATCTAACTCTCTAATTGAAGATGAAGTCCTAGTTGTAGTTGGCTTCCTTCGTCTCGTCACTACTCCGGGGATCGGTCCTTCTTGATTTCCGTAGCACTCAGTCTGGCGGTCATACTACTTCTTTCCTTTCCACTGCACGGCTCACCTATTTTAACCCAAAACTACCCCCTCCTATTCTTCCCTTAGGCCCGAAGATCGAGACGCGCCAGTGCTATGTCGAATAATTATCGATATCCGGTGACTTATCGATTTAGGGTAATTTTACCCTGTTACAATATATATATATATATATATATATATATATATATATATATATATATATATATATATATATATATATATATATATATATATTGGACCGACGTCAACGGTGAGCGTTACTATTAAGACATCAATATTGGTTCCAGTCTTGTAATTAATTATACACTATGTAAAATCAGATAACTGATAAATTGAAACGTTGTGATCGACCACGTGTCGAATCACAGACAAACAAACACTCTCACCGTTGCCGTTGGTACGACCACCGAGAGAACACAATGCAACCAAAATATGCCGGGACTCACCCAATTACAGCTCACACGAGGGGAATACGTTGGATCGCTGGTTTCTGTGGCTTTTTTGCACTAAGCAAATTACTTTTTAGTAATAATCAAGACTTATGATGTGTATAAAACAACTATTAAAAATTCAACAAAATAAACCACGTGCTCGCGACAGAGCGCTACCACCAGAATGATCTCTCCCCCCGCGGCCCTACTTTTCCTCGTGTTCCTGCGTCACGAGGCAAGTCAAATCAGTGACTTTTATGAGTTTGTTGCAATGAGTCTCCCGATGACCGGCCCGCCGGCAGCGGATTTACCATCAAATTAATTAATATCTTTCCATAAAATAATTTAATAATACCTCTCTGCATTATTCCAGAGTTTTACATAGCGTAAATTATTGACATAAAAATATTCCAAAATTTCCAGACAACGCTCCCCGCATACGCGCTCCGCGGCAATCAAATAGTTCCAAAGAATAATTTTTCAAAATAGGTAATTATTAACCAGCCACCATTCCCCTTCAAGAATTCGAGCAAAGAAACTTGTCGGTTTTTCTCAAGTGTTAAAAGTAATCGTTAGTTCCACCAAATGAATTGGTTACAAAAATTAACACAACTAATAAAACAACTTCAGATAAAAAATTGATTAATTTTGGTTAATTACAAATTCTCACTACGAATATTCAGAATGATTTTACACCTCAAGGTCGACTTTCGGGTATAAATAATAACAATTGTCAACTAAATATTACGAAAAACAGAAGAGGAGAAGTAAGCCGAGTATGGAATAAACCGCGGTCCACTTCTTCTCCACAGCGTAATTATTGATACCTTGACAAATAAAACGATGATCCAATTTACTGCTTGAGGATGAAGTATTAGTTGTTGTTGGCTTCTTTCGTCTCGTCACTACTCCGGGGATCGGTCCTTCTTGATTTTCCGTAGCACTCTCTCTGGCGGTCACACCATTTTTCCTTGTTTGGACTGCACGGCTCACCTATAATAACCTAAAACTACCGCCACTCACTCTCTTTTTAGGCCCGAAGATTGAAACGCGCCAGTGCTGCGTCGAACAATTATCGATATCCGGTGACTTATCGATTCAAGGCATATTTACCCTGTTACACAATAAATAAAATTATCTAAGAAAAAAAGATTGCTTCTACATTACAAGCGGCATGAGTTCAATCTCCGGTGGCTGGAAGAACATTTTTTTTTTTCGGCATTAGGATTTCGCTTTCCTACAATTGAAAATACACTTATCAAGTATCTGCGGTTTCCTAAGGTCACTGCGTTAGCGTGAAATACAAGTGAATGCAGATAGAAGAGAAGGATCCCTGTAGTAGTGAGTAAACAGACAATAATTTCGAAACTACTTGTTTACAAATCGATATACTGAAATGAATTAATAATTTAAAAAATATATTAAAAATATATTCAAACTTGTACTGAATTGGGCAGATATTTCAGACGAAAATGATAAACTTGAATAATTATTTCTAGTTTCTTTTTCTTGAATTAGAGTATTTATCAATACCTTCGAACAAACGTAACTATTATTAGTTTTCCCAATAGTAATAGTCTCCGATATTTATACTTAAACAAAATTTACTATTGCATTGAGTGTATTAATTTTTTTTTTCCAGCTGTGTGAGTATGCTCAAACTTGGGCCAATCATTTAGCTCATACTAATACATTTTATTATCGAAACGATCGAGAAGTTGGACAAAATCTTTACTGTCGACCTGGTGGTCCAGTATCTGGAGATGTAGGAGGCCAAGATGTGTCTTCATATTGGTACTCAGCGGTCAAACACTACAATTTTTTCAAAGAACCAGATATTTTGCATACTAACGTCAATACAGGTAACGTTGATTATCAGAATTATTAAATATGATGAAAAATAGTAATAAATCTGATCCTTAAATCTTTCCACTGTGTACACGCTCAATAAGCTCAATAAATTTCTTTTTGTGGGATTTTAAGTTCTTTGAACTCATCTGGCAATATTTTTTCACAATCTGATGACGTCGATTTGAAGACAGAAATATTAACTACTTTGTTCTTCTGACTTTCAAGAATTTGTACAGTGATGTCACTGGATGCTTTTGACTTAAAGTCATAAAATCCGAACCTATAAGATAACAGTTAACGTAACGGCATTTAAAATTTAGTCATCTAGCTTTCAATAATGTGGAAAACGCCACGATACTTGTTTTTGACAAAGTAAAAGCTTGTTCCCTAGCCCATTATCTATTTATAATCTAATTTTACCTTTAAATTCTATACCATCACCACCGTTACTAGCATGGTGTGCTAATCTTATGTGAATTAGCCAAAAATATAATTAAAACAGTTCTATTTTAACCAGAATACCACTGGTTAGCTGGGCGTCAATCGGTGACAGACATAAAATTTTTCGGAAATACATAAGACTCCGCAATTTACTAACCAATATCTTGCTCGTGGTTGGGCAATACTTTGTAGCAATAACGTGATAAACTCGTTCAATAAGTCAATATTTGCCGTGGCGAATTTTGAAAAATCTTAATTTCCCAGTGAATATTTTTATCAAATTTGAAGTTCCAGGTATGGCTACGATTGATGATTTGTAGATGATCTAGATCATCGGATGGGCCTGTTGATTAATTATCTTTCTTGAAAATTAGCTTAATAAAGGATTCAGTGAATAACTCGAAAAAATTCGCTGGTGAAGTAGATTCATCATTTTACGGAACAAAATAGTTTTTATAAGACGACCCCTGCAGATTTTTTTCAAATTGAGTATAGGAGTTATCGATGAGCTTGCAGGTTCTTAAGATAACTTGCTGCTAGAGGTTCATTGCAAATGGATACTATACGATACATCTGTAACGGATCATTCCTGTCACCTGGTCACCCCTTTTTGAATTTAAAGGTACCACTGGAATTATTATCACGGTTTCCAGAACCGGTTCAAGCAAGAGAGATATCACAAGTTTGAGGAAAATTATGACTCGATTAACAAAAATAATAACAATTATATTAAACTTATTCTTCAAGTTTATTCTACTAATTTTACAATATTACAAAAATTGACTCACACATACTCTTTTACAATATCAAAACTTATATCTAACTAAATCCCGATTACCCTCCAGACTTGGGCGTCCTTGTGGAAAAATTTCTCTGAAATAACTGAAAAAAAATTTTAATAAGTACGAATAATAGTTCATAAAGTTTTTTGTTTTCTTAAAAAGTCCGAAAGTCTTATTAAATCAGAAAAACTCTTTATTCGACTTAGAAAGTCAGGTTTTTACCAAGATTTCGGACTCTGCCAGAAGAGTTATTCAGAGTTATTAAAACTTCTTGTAGGAATCCTTGTGGAAATAATTCTCTGAAAAATCTCTTAAAAAGTCCAATTTCCCCTGCAAGTTGGGACTTTCCGAAAGGGTTATTAAAGATTTGATAAGACTTATTCAGTTTTCCAGTAAAAAGAAAAGTTTCGTTTCAAAAAATTTACTGGTCAGAATTGGAGAAAATTGAAAATTAAACTATTGAAAGAATTAATGGATGTTTTGTAAAGAATTTTTTTTTTCGAATAATATTTTCATCACAAAAATATTTCGATAAACATAAAAAAATAAACATTCTAGTTAATATATAAAAGATTAAATGATCTTCTAAAAGAGTTATTATCAAAAATTTTAATTATTGCTAATCTATTGTTATGCGCATTTGTTTATAAAAAGTAATTTTTTTTTATGTTTTTCAAATTTTCGTAACTTCTAGCTTTTTAAATAATGCCGATACTAATTTTTTTTCAGAAAATTTTTTGAAAAATGACATCATTTATAAATAAATGAAAAAAGCTTGCTGAAAAAAGTTGACTGAAAAAAGAAGTATTTTCAGTTTTTCATAGATGGCGTATGGTTAGAAAATTCTTTCCTACCTAGAAAGTTAAGTTATATATGTTATAGTCCAAATTAAATATAGATTTGATTTACTCTTTGAGTAGTATCTGTCTTTACCAGCAAATGCACTTTATTTGCTGTTGATGTTTTGACATGCTCAACTATGAGCGATTATATGTTTATTGAAATATTTTTGTGATGAAAATATTATTCGAAAAAAAAATTCTTTACAAAACATCCATTAATTCTTTCAATAGTTTAATTTTCAATTTTCTCCAATTCTGACCAGTAAATTTTTTGAAACGAAACTTTCTCTTCTTTTTACTGGAAAACTGAATAAGTCTTATCAAATCTTTAATAACCCTTTCGGAAAGTCCCAACTTGCAGGGGAAATTTGACTTTTTAAGAGATTTTTCAGAGAATTATTTCCACAAGGATTCCTACAAGAAGTTTTAATAACTCTAAATAACTTTTCTGGCAGAGTCCGAAATCTTGGTAAAAACCTGACTTTCTCAGTCGAATAAAGAGTTTTTCTGATTTAATAAGACTTTTTCGGACTTTTTAAGAAAACAAAAAACTTTATGAACTATTATTCGTACTTATTAAAATTTTTTTACAGTTATTTCAGAGAAATTTTTCCTGAAGGGCGTCTACGCAGAGGTTTCTATCAAGAGTCTTAATCCTGACAGAACCCTTTTATGGAGCGTCTATACTGCAGTTTTTAACTCAATCTCGTTGTCCCCAGATCCTCACGCTCTAAGACTATAGATTTGATCCTGGGTGGTCGCCTGGACCCTTGTCCAAGGTTCAAACCGTATTTCGGCCTTCTGCTGTTGTCCGGACCCTCACTACGGGACTAAAGATCCTGAAGTCGACTATGACAGAGGAGAATACCATGAGCCTAATTGACAACCTATTAATACTAACCTCCTTGACAACCCGTGAACGAGGAATGTATAATGTAGAATATTTTCTACACACACACTCACTATTTAATAAACCAATTTTTCAAAATATTTTACTTAATTCTTATTAACAATCTGTCTTAATCCTCAATTTACAATACACTTTCCTGGAAATTAAATACAAAATTTTTCTGAATCCTAACTATGAGTTCGATAAATAATTAAATTTGAATTCTGAATCTTATTTCTTATTAATTCATTCCAGCAGCTTTACTTGAATCCAAAAGTAGTTTTTTGATTAATTAAATTTTGAATTTAATCTGCCTAAAAAGTTTGGATTATCATCCATCTTGAATTCCCGAGTGGATTTGAAGTAGGAATGTTAGCTTTGCTAAATTTATACGGTCGTAACTTTTATTCTAATCTTCTCAATTATTATTTATTGGAATTCCGAAAAACTTATTTATCGAAGTCTCGAACAGTTCTAATTTGATTATAATCTTTACTTTAGTAATTTTGATAATTCAATTTTTATAATTTTGATTTTAATTCACATTTTGAAGATAAATTTTGATTGTAATTTTTCCAAAATTTTTTGCTGTTTTATGATTTGCTTTTAATTTTCGATTTTAATTGTTAAAGATTAATTATAATTACGTATTGTTTTTTATTGTCGATAGTAATTGTTACTTTTAAAATTTTGTAGTTTTTAATTTTTTGTTTTATGAATTTATCACTTAATTATAATAATTCATTTTAGTCTAAATTTAGTTTTAATTTCAGTCTTAGTTTATATTAATGATTTTTTTACATTGTACAACAGTATCAGAACTGCACTATTACAATATTCGGATCACTTTTACTGCGTTCAAACTTTTTCCTGCATTCGAGTTTTTATAATAACTGCGTATTTTTTTGCGGCTGTGGACCGACTTGTGCATCCTGTATTGCATTTGCCCTATTCCTCACTTCTTTCTAATGGCTGTTGGAATAGTGACATGGGGAAACCACAGAGAAAACCCATGCCAGTACAAGTCGGCTACCGGAGCGACCCCCGACGGTTGGCGTTGGAACTATTCAATCAACCGTCGGGGCTTGAACCCTCGCCTCACAACATGATGTACGAACGAACTAATAATATAATGACTTAGCCCGCTCGGACATCCTGCCGCTCAGTAGTAGTTTATACTTAATTATAGTTGTGAATTTCAATTGGAACTTGGCAAATTTCATAAATTTTATTTCAGAGTTTTAACTTAAATTATTTAAATTTTAGATTCATATACACTACTGGAAAAAATTAAGGGATCAAAAAAAAATTCCAAATTTTTCGGTAGTTTTCAACAGGCCGTAACTTTGAGAGAAATGGTCGTACAGGAAATAAAAAAAAAGGAAATTGTAGCTCCAAGTGTCTAGTTTTTGGATTAGAACTTCAAAATTTTTAGCCTCCGCGGTTTCTGAGTAATCGTAGAAAAACCAGCAACAAAAAAATTCTCAAAATTTTTTTAGTTTTTTTTTTTGGTCTACGGGCGTGGAAAAAATTTTTTTAGCTTAACCACCATAAGAATCGGATACTTTGTTCATTTAGCTTTAATTTCTTTTTTAAACACCCTGATACGTCCACTCCTCGCTGAGATATCGGTCTTCAAATGGAAAAGGATCTTTTTGTCTTTGATTATCGATATCTCAGCAACCAATGATCGCACAGAAAGTTAAAGGTGGGTTTCAAGAACTTGAATGAATTCCCTTAACGACTGTCCATTGTTTTTTCGAAAAAAATTTTTTCTTTCCGTCACATGAATTTGGAAATGCAACAAAAAAAGGGCTTTTAGTGGTTTTTTGGAAAATCAAGCGCTGGATCGAAAATATTGAGGAAACCACTAATGTTAAGTGTGCCTTTTACAGTTCAATATGTCCACAAAAACCCTACAAAGAATCAAATTAATCCAGCCAGCCGTTTTTTTGTTTCACTTGATCGAATTTTTGAAAAAATTAAAGGATCACGTTTTTTGCTCTGAAAAGCTCATAATTTTTAAAAATGAGAAAAAAAATTGTTTTTTCGAGCTTTTTCCACATTTTTGTTCCAGAAAGTGCTTAAATTCAAAAAAAAAAAAATTCAAAAAAAAAAAATTTCCAAAAAAAAAAAATTTTTTCGAAAAAAAAATTTAAAAAAAAAAATTTTTTTTGGAAAAATTTTTTTTTTAACAAGTTAAGGAAACTCAAAAAACCATCGCCCAATGATTTTTATCACCTTTCCACCGCTGCATTCCTTGATTCTACTGATCTCTTTTTAATTAAATTAATAAAAAAAGTTAATACTCCCAATCGAATTTCGATTTTTTTCATACGCTTTTCGGAGTTTTTTTTTTCTTTTCTTTTTGTGAATCCTTAGCAAATCGCTTCATTCAACAGTTTTTTCAAAACTAATCCCTCTGCGCTAAAAAAATTTTTTTAATTTTTTGGTCAAAATTGAAAATTTCTGACTTTTGATTCTTAATCATGGTTAGACGACATTTATCGGAGGTGGAAGTCGCTCGGTTAGTGACTCTTATCGACGAAGGTTACACTCAACATGCAGTTGCTATCCGGATGGGTGTAAGTCAATCTGTCGTATCTCGAGCTTATACCAGATACCAAGAGACGAATCAATATCATCGTCGCCCCGGACAAGGTCGCCATCGAGTCACTAATGCCCGCGATGATCGAACAATTGTTAGAGAAGTTCGACGACAACCTTTCGTCAATGCGAATATTGTCGCTCGAAACTTCCCCAATCGCAGACAACAGCAACAACAACAGCAACAGCGACGACGGCATCAAGTGCGAAACATTTGCTCTCGAACAATCATCAACCGTCTTCGTGAAACTGGGTTACACGCACGACATCCTAATCGTGTACCCCTGTTGACAGCAAGACATCGTCGAGCTCGTTTAGCGTATGCTTACGATCATCGAAATTGGAACTTGAGGGAATGGACAAATGTTTTATTCACTGATGAGTCTCGTTTTAATCTGTATGGCAACGATTGACGTCCTCTCGTTTGGCGCCGTCGTGGAGAACGTTTTCGCCAGAACTTTGTCCGTCCAGTCGTTGCCTACGGCGGTGGATCAGTTATGGTGTGGGGCTGCGTTTCACGAAATTGGAGAACACCTTTGGTAATTGTACGCGAAAATTTGACAGCTAGACGTTACATCGACCAAATTTTAAGGCCCATTGTTCTGCGCAGACGACAACATCTGAGGTCGTTCATATTGATGCAAGATAATGCACGTCCACACACAGCCAACATTACCCGGCGCTTCTTTGAGTGGCATGATATCACATTGTTGCGACACCCAGCAATGAGTCCAGATCTCAACCCCATAGAGCACGTTTGGGACATAATGGGCCGTCGGTTGCGCAGAGAGTATCCAAATTTGCAGCACTTAGCTGCTTTGGAGCGCGCGCTTCAGCACATTTGGAATACCATTCCGCAGCCTCAAATTACCGTCTGCATAAACATGGCTGAACATTTGAGAGCCGTTATTGAAAACAGGGGTGGTAATACCCGGTATTGAACCAACAAAAACCTTCAGAGAATGAGTTTGGAGTCATTAAATACGGTGGAACTGACGAGCCACCGGGTCTCAATTCTCCTGAAATACCTTACACACACACACACACACACACACACACAGAAGCGTAAATCCGACCGCGCGACCTCCACGTGGTACGCTTTGGATAACGCTAATGCCGGCGGTAATTGTTTTATTAAACTTTTCAAGAGAAAAAATTTCACAAAAAATTTTTTTTTTGAATTTTTTTTTTTTTTTCAATTTAAGCACTTTCTGGAACAAAAATGTGGAAAAAGCTCGAAAAAACAATTTTTTTTCTCATTTTTAAAAATTATGAGCTTTTCAGAGCAAAAACGTGATCCTTTAATTTTTTCAAAAATTCGATCAAGTGAAACAAAAAAACGGCTGGCTGGATTAATTTGATTCTTTGTAGGGTTTTTGTGGACATATTGAACTGTAAAAGGCACACTTAACATTAGTGGTTTCCTCAATATTTTCGATCCAGCGCTTGATTTTCCAAAAAACCACCACTAAAAGCCCTTTTTTGTTGCATTTCCAAATTCATGTGACGGAAAGAAAAAATTTTTTTTCGAAAAAACAATGGACAGTCGTTAAGGGAATTCATTCAAGTTCTTGAAACCCACCTTTAACTTTCTGTGCGATCATTGGTTGCTGAGATATCGATAATCAAAGACAAAAAGATCCTTTTCCATTTGAAGACCGATATCTCAGCGAGGAGTGGACGTATCAGGGTGTTTAAAAAAAGAAATTAAAGCTAAATGAACAAAGTATCCGATTCTTATGGTGGTTAAGCTAAAAAAATTTTTTTCCACACCCGTAGACCAAAAAAAAACTAAAAAAATTTTGAGAATTTTTTTGTTGCTGGTTTTTCTACGATTACTCAGAAACCGCGGAGGCTAAAAATTTTGAAGTTCTAATCCAAAAACTAGACACTTGGAGCTACAATTTCCTTTTTTTTATTTCCTGTACGACCATTTCTCTCAAAGTTACGGCCTGTTGAAAACTACCGAAAAATTTGGAATTTTTTTTTGATCCCTTAATTTTTTCCAGTAGTATATATATATATATATATATATATATATATATATATATATATATATATATATATATATATATATATTGTTGAAAAAACCCTCAAGATCCTTATTCGGTACTAACAATCGCACGGACCATGACTAGAGAGCTAGTCATGGTCAAGATCTTTATTAGGTACTAACAATCGTACTGATCATGACTAGAGAGCCAATCATAGTTAAGATCTTCATTAGGTACTAACAAACGCACGGACCATGACGAGAGAGCCAGTCATTGTGGGAAAGTATTCCAAGTTGTAATTGAGCCGCTACCTTCGATACCCCCACTCAGTCCATCGGAGCTAGCGAGCCAATGCATTCATATAATTCAATCCCCTCTCAAATCACCAGACCGTTTAAAAGAGGCGGCGAGGAGAGCTACCGACACAGTCCACTTTTATCCATCGAACTACGAGGACCAAGAAAAGGAAAAATTTAAGCAGTCTACAGCAAGCGAGCAGGGCTTGCATATAAGAAAAAGTAAATTCATCAAGGTCAAGCGAGCAAGGCTTACCTTGTAGTGTAACGTTACAACAGTTCTAATCCGAGTTACCTCCAAAGAGCTCTTTTCAGAGCTCTTATCATCAAAGTCAAGTGTGCAAGGTTAACATTGTTTGATATTGTTTCATATCAATAGCTCTTTCCAGAGCTCACAACTCAAGAAAAGCAAGGTTAACTTGCATTGTTTCGTCTCAATAGCTCTTTTTAGAGCTCACAACTCAAGAAAACGGTCTTTTTCAAGGCCACTTCAAGGCTCATTTTTTAAGAGCGTGTGACTAACAAGTCATCTCAAGAAATTAAGACTACTACGTAGTCTTAATAACAATGGTCTTTTTCAAGGCCACCAACTAATATCATTAGTAAGAAATCTTACCAAGTTTGAGGGAAAGTACCGGCATTAATACCAAACATATATATATATATATATATATATATATATATATATATATATATATATATATATATATATATATATATATATATATATATATATATATATATATATATATATATATATATATATATATATTCAGATTTGTTTTTTTTTATATCCTAGTATTTTTTTTTTAATGTTATGAAATCTACTTCCATTTCGGCTGCCGAATGGCCTTTTTTTAAGATTTCGGGGATTTTTTTTCAAATAGCCATAGTGAAAAATTGTCCGATTTGGATCTTTTTTTTTTTTCAAAATTTTTGTTTTTCGATTAATTTTTTAAAAAATTTATAGAAAAAATTATTCGTTATGAATTTGATTGTTTTTGTTTATTTTAAACTTAAAACAGCGATTTTAAGATAGTTTGTATCCTTCGAATGTTTTTCCAAAATTTTCAAAAATATTACTCTCCGAGACACGAATTTCAAGCCTAGTCTCGTAAAAGGGAAATGATGGTTGAGGATTTTTTTTTTAATTTTGAAATTGATTATTTTTTTTGGTTTTTTTTTTTTTTTTTTTTACCATTTATGTTATGATGGCTTTTTCTCGGCGCCGCTCGCATTCAAAATTCTATAAGTTCACGGTGGATAACTGGTACGGTCGGTAATGGCTAGTTATCTTGCGATTACGCAGGAAAACCAAAGCTCGAGGTAAGGACGAGCTCGCGCTTGTAGCTGGCACCTCGGTCGGCTGGCTTTCTGGGACAGTTCCAAATTCCTCGAGCATTGCTATTAAAATTAACGTACGAATTACGGCCTACAAATTCTTACCAATAGTGGATATTCCGATTACAATCAAATTCAATCGGTCGAGAATCTCAATAAATAATATTAACTATTTAATATACATAAAGGTAAACTACGTAAGTTCAACAAAAAAAAATCTGGAAAGCGGTTGACCCTAAAGGCCATCACTGCAACTTCCCGCTAATTCCATATCTAAGCGCTTAAAATTGAACTTATGACGTTTTTGAGCTCTTTGAGCTCGAAAATATAATTTGTATGGTACTTCGAGCCCTCCGAGCTTAAAGAGTTAGCTATTCTAAGCTTTTGAGCTCTTCGAGTTTAATAAATCAGTATTTTTTGAATTTCCAAACTGCAATAACTTCTGAATGAATGAACCGATTTTCACGCAGTTAACAGCATTCTACCCAGTTTTTTAAATTCTACAATATACTTCTAAACACAAACTGATCAAACCGAAAATCTAAGAAAAATTTGAAAAATGCACTTTTTCCTAATTTTATCGACAACGATAACTCACGAACCAATCAACCGATTTTCACGTTATTGGCATCGATCGACGTGGTGTTGTAGGCTCTAATAATTGTTTGATTCCATTGAAAAAGATCCAAAAATAAATCTTGAAGTTATGTAAAAAAAAACACTTTTTTCAAAATTTCTCGACAACGATATCTCTCGAACAAATTAACCGATTTCAACGCAGTTTGCAGCAATATATGCAGTTTTTTCAGTATTATGAACGGTATGTTAACATAAACTGATCAGATGAAAAATTTTAGAGTCTTTCTTGAAAAATTCCATTTTTTTCGATTTCTTTCGTTCACGATATCTCCCGAACGAATGCACCGATTTTGACGCGGTTGACGCTGATTGACGTCAATTTTATAGGTTAAAAGCTAATTAGTTTTTGGAATCGATGAGTAGGACCATTTAAAAGTTATTCCCAAAGAACCACTTTAAAAAAAATTTTTTTTTGCAGTTGTTTTTAGATTTCTTTGAATCTACCGGTCTGAATCGGATCAAATTTGTAGGAAATTTAAGTTTGCTGGAATCTAATCGAATGCCACCAACCGCGTTTCGATCGGTGGAGCCGTTCAAGAGTTATGAGAGGGTCACACACACACACACACACACACACACACACACACACACACACACACACACACACACACACACACACACACACACACACACACACACACACACACACACACACACAGTGACAACATCGCGGGAGTAATCAGGGAAGCTTCCTGTGACCTTCAAACGTCGAGATCTGATGAAAACTCGATTTTTGCAAAACGGGGTGAAAACAATAACTTCCCGATTTTGGAAAATCTGAGATTTTTAGCGGGAAGTTAAAAAAGAGCGGCTGAAATCCAAACAATATTTGCAAGTAATGATCTTTGTAAATTGATTTTTCATTGGGACGGTAAACACTTACCTGATATTACTGGCAGAAATTTCGTAGAACGTCTCCCAATAATAGTTTCATTTAAAAACTAAAATAAAACTAAAATTCTATCGATACCACCATTAGGAAATGCTACAGGCCGAGCAATGGCAAATGCAGTTTCTGATGCTCTTCAAGAGTTGGAGAGTCAGTGGAGTCAGTGATTTAGTAGTTGGTTTATGTTGTGATACTACTGCGTCGAATACTGGAGAATATAATGGTGGAGCGGTTTTAATTGATCATTTGTTAGAGAAAGATCTTCTTATTTTGCGATGCAGACATCATATATTCGAGGTTGTATTGATAGCTGTATTTGACAGTAAGTTAACTAATGTTTCTGGACTAACTGTGCCTATACAGGGTGATTCAGAATGACCTTAACAGCGGAAAACTGTAGACAGAGGAAACGATTCTAAGAATAAAGTTCCTGAGTCACTTTTCGATATTCTCAATAGTTTTTGAGTTATTCAAAATGTAAATTGACCAATCACAGACAAGCTTTAGGAATTAAAAAAAATAGAAAAGAATAATAAATAAGTTTAGCAACACTGACGACTTCAAGTTAAACGATATTTATTTAATTTGAAAAGTTCGATTTCTTACAGAAAAGAAACAAAACACGCAATTACAACCTAGAACGTATTAGAATCGTCTCCTCTGTCTACAGTTTTCCGCTGTGAAGGTCATTCTGAATCACCCTGTATTTGCTCGATTCAAGAAAGAGTGGGCTGAATTAGACCTATTTCAATTTAAAAATGAAATAGCGGATCCCTTGATTGGTAAATTATTAGAAAATGATATTCAAGACATTCATGAATTCATTAAGCAACAACTTACTTTGAACCATGATAGAAAAGATTATTTAGAACTAATAGAATTAAGCTTGCTATTTATTGGAATAATACCTGATAACATCACGTTTTATACTCCTGGCGCTATGCATCAGGCCAGGTGGATGGCTAAGGCAATATATTCGTTGAAAATATTTCTGTTACGATTTACTTTTAAACTAAAGTCTACGGAAGAAAAAAGCCTGGGCATGATTTGCGTGTTTGTTGTGAAAATTTATTTACGAATATGGTTTGCCGCCACATCATCGATTAAGGCACCAAATTGTGATTTTCAGTTGAACAAATCTATTTATAACTTTCAACCTATTGACAAAAAAATATACGAGAGTGCTTTAGGTAAAATTTTAAACCATTTGTGGTATCTGAATCCTGAAAATTGTTTATTGGCTTTATTCGATGATGATGTAGATACGGAAACGAAACAGAAAATGGTTAAAAAAGTCATTGAATTTTCACAAAATGCAGATGAATCTGATTTATTCGACAATAATGAACAAGTTCTTAGGAAGGCTGTAGTATCTCGTGCGGATATCCCAAAATTATTTGACCAAGGATTAGAACAGTTTATTCATGCAACTTTTATTAATTGTTTCCATAAACTTGGAGTAAATACGAGCTGGTTGACTGAAAATTGTGAAAAATGGTTAGAAGACTCTAATTATCAAGATTGTTTGACGGCTGTAACAAATTTGTCCATCGTTAACGATGTTGCAGAACGAGGTGTTAAACTAATGCAAGAGTACAACGATTTATTCACAAAAGATGGAAAACAAAAGCAATTCCTCGTTCAAATTTTAGATGATTACAGAAGCAAAGGCATCAAGACAACGACAGAAAGTTTACTTAAAGGATGGAATAATGAAAACTAAAGATTAAAATTAAATTTGTATAAATTTTATCATAAAATAAAAATATTAATTAAAATATCATCAATTTTTTTGATAAACAGACCTTACAGTTCGAAATATTTATTGTAATTTTCATTAACTATCGTATTCTCATGAATTTAGATTCTCTGATTGTTCGTATTTTGTATGAAATTGTATTTATTATTATAAATCCTCAAAAAACATTATTATACCCAAAAATTAACTTAAATCGGCTTGAGGCACGTGTTGTCTGGGATTAAAAAAATTACAAAAAATTTTTTCAGTCTTTTTTCATCAAAAGGAAGCTTTTTAGGGGGCGCCTCAAGTAATTTAATTTTTAACGATCACCCTAAGGGATATATATTCATGAGGAATAATGGGGCAAATGATCACGTCAATGAAAGGGTGAGGAAAACGAGACAGACAATGGGAAGAGTATGGGGGTTAGGAGAAAGGAAATTTGGAGGAAGACTTAAATGGAGGATGCTTCTCTTTAACAGCATAGTGAAAAGCATCCTGATGTACGGAGCGGAATTGTGGGGCTGGATTGAGAGAAAGGAGGTGGAAAGACTGCAAGAGTATGACGGAAGATGGATAATGAGGGTAGGTAGGCAGGTACCAGGGTACATAGTGAGGGAAGAGCTAGACCTGGAAAAGATAAGGGTCAGTACGGGATACAGAGCTTTAAAGTTTGAGGAAAAACTAAGATACAATGAAGGAAGGACGTTGGTGAAAAAATGCTGTGAAGAGAGAGGAAGAAGGACGGCATTAGGAAAGATAAAAGATGTAGAGAGTGGAAGCTATCTCACGAGATGTGGATAGTCATCGGCAGGACTGGAGATGAAGTGAATGGAGGGGAAGGAAACGAGCAGAAAGTTAAAGGAGAGAGACTTCTCGGCACAGTCACAGGAGAGAAGGACGGGGATAGAAAACTCGAATTTTAATAAGGATTACAAAAAAAAATAGTAAAAGATGTGCCAGAATATTGGAGGGAAAGGAACGGATGGAAACTGGAGAAAAAATTAGGAAAACGGTTGACCCTGAAAGCCATCCCTGCAACATCCCCCTACTTTCTTAATTGAGCGCTGGAAATTGCACTTATTACGTTTTTGAGCTCTTCGAGCTCAAAAATCTAATTTTCGTGTAGTTTTGAGCTCTCCGAGCTCAAAAGTTTGATAGGAGTTTAATAAATCACTACGTTTTTAATTTTCAATTTTCAACTTTTGAATGAATGAACCGATTTTCACGTGGTTAGCAGCATTTGACGCAGTTTTTTAAGCTCTATGACATACTTTCAAACGCAAATTGATTAGACCGGAAATTTCGGTGTAATCCGAAAAAAACACTTTTTGTTGATTTCTTGAGTCAACGATAACTCACGAACGAATCAACCGATTTTGACTGATAAGAGCTGATTAGTTTTTGGAATTGATCGGTGTAGCCGTTTAAAAGTTATTAAAAAAAAAACCATATTTAAAAAAATTTTTTTTCGTCGTTTTTTTTAGATTTCTGAAAATTTACCGATCCGAGAGATATCATCCACATAGCTTCCACCAGAAATATCATCCACATAGCTTCCACCAGAGATAACATCCACATAGCTTCCTTTAAGAATAGGGTCAACAGCAAGAGGAAATTCCGCTCCTTCATCCTCGACTAGTTGAAGAAGAACTCTACGAGCTCGATAAGGAGTTGGCCTGGTTCCACAAGTAACGGTTTTTAGTTGAAATGCTCTGATGCGCTCTTGCATATCAATCCACAAAATTCTTTCCTTATCCCAGTCATCAGGATGTACTAAGATTTGTCTAAACATCTTTACGATGTCTGCAATGAAGACGTATTTGTGGAGTCGAATCCAGAGAAGTACATCTAAAATGTCTGCTTGAGTTTTTGGTCCAGTGTTGAGAGAGATCTGTGTTAAAGATTTACTAGATCCATTGAAAACGACTCTCAGCTTCGTGGACGTACTTTGTTCGCGCAACACTCCATGATGAGGCAAGTAATACACGTGTTTTGGCTCTGAGGCTTCTTCAGGTACTAGTTGCATATGACCAAGGTCTTCATACTCTTTCATGAATTGAAAATACTTTTCTTAAAGAGCGGGATTTTGAGAAAGTTGCTTGAGCAGACGTTGTAAAGACCGATAATCCGTAGACTTGGATTCTCCTAGTGCTGACAAATCTGATTTGAATGGTAGTCTGACTATGTATCGACCTGATTCATCTCGCATGTGAGTGGTCTTGAAATGGTCTTCACATTCAACTTCGTCCTGACTGAATGTTGCATGTTCATCAGCCCGACTAGAAATTACTTCGGGAATACCCAGAGTATATATCTGGACCCTATTGGGTTCCAAGGAGGCATTCCCAACAGGGAAATTTCTATGAGGGCCCAATCAGTTCCCAATTGGGAAATCCTCAGAAATAATTCATTAATTTGTAATTAGTTTTTCCCATTCAGGCTCTGTGTGGGACGTAATTGGGAATTCCCAAAACAACAGTAAAAAATTTTAACCAGTTTTTCCCAATTGGGATCTGCATTGGGCCTCAATGGGTAAACCCAAGATAAAAAGTAAAAGTTTTGGTCAGTTATTCCCAATTGGGCTCTGCATTGGACCTCAATGGGAAAGCCCAAGATAAAAAAAATAGTTTTGGTTAGTTTTTTCCCGATTGGGATCTGCATTGGACCTCAATGGGAAGAACCCAGATAAAAAGTAAAAGTTTTGGTCAGTTATTCCCAATTGGGCTCTGCATTGGATCTCAATGGGAAAGCCCAAGATAAAAGAAAAAGTTTTAGTCCGTTTTTTCCTGATTGGGATCTGTGTGGGGCCTCACTGGGCAATCCTAACGTGAAAATTAAATGCTTCGAGTAAAAATAAAAGAGGAAAAATTATTTTTTCCATGGTATTTGTGATCGGTAAGTGACTAATAAAATTATTTTAGATCAAATGATTTATTAATTTTATGTTTTTAAAGTTGTAATTTAAAAAAAATGTATTCTAGTATTTTAATTAAAATGAAGAATTCAGTACTTCTGCGCATGTGCCAGTAAAAGTTAGTATTACGAAGCTCAGTCTCCCGACTATAAATTACTTTGGGATTACCCAGGGTATACATCTGGAACTGATTGGGTCCCGAAGAGGCATGCCCAACGAGGAAATCCCTATAAGGGCCTAATTATCCCCCAGTTGGGAAATCTTAACGTAAAATCAAGAATTTTTATTAAGTTTTTCCCAATAAGGTCCGGGGTGGAACGTAAGAGGGATAACCTAACGAAAAATAAAAATAAAATTGGGTGAGGGTGAGGATTTTTTTCCCGAAGCCCAAAATCCCGACAAATCATTTACCATCCAAAACGGTGGGTAATACAGTTGCGCGGGTGAACGATAGATGGCGATAAGAGTATTAAAAAGGAGCCGCAAAGCATTTAAATGCGAGACAAAAAAATAGAAAAAGAAGAGAATACGGAGTAAAATACTACCCGTAAGATTTAATAAAATGACTTTGCGTTGCAACGAGAGTATAACGTACCCGTTAAAATTCGCACGGGTGATTTTGATATTGTTAAAAATAATAATAACAATAATCAGCTGGCTAAGGCGATTATAACTAGAAATAAATAATTATAAATTAAAAACTATAAAAGAAAATTATTTAAATAATAATAATACGTAATAACCAACGATTGCCAGCCCATATAATTTTAAACGAGTGACTGCAAGGAAAATAATTGCAATAATCCGATTTGTAGGGGAATTAATATTAAAAATAATTAATTGTATAATAATAAACCAGAAAAGGAATAATTTTCTTAATTGATTAACCATACGCTAAAGAAATTGCACGCCCGTTTATTTTTAAACGGGTGACCATTATGTTCGCGGAAAAAATAATTGCAATGATCGGTTTGCTCGGGGTATAAGTATTGAATATGATTAATTACATAAAAATAATCAAGAAAAAAAATAATTGTCTCAATTATTTCGACTAGTAAACAAAAAATTGCACGTCCGTTTAATTTTGAACGGGTGAACGTTCTATTCACGAGCAACAAAATTGCAACGATCAGATAACTGGGGGGATTATTATTGAAAATGATTGATTACACGACTCTGCACAAAAATTTTTCGTTCTTTGTCCTAAAGTTTATACTATTATTTTCCAGTTAGTTATGCACAAAAATGAAAAGAAAATATCTTTTTTCGGTATAAAGTTTGCTTTTGTGATAGTTATAATAATAATACTCATTTTTCAATTTTTTCATAAATTTTAATTGATTTTAATATTTTTAAAAAGACCGCGCGGTGAGAGTGGGGTATTAATGTTTACACTGTGCCGCTAGATGGCACCCGAGTGATAAACAACCATGAGGTGTTATTTACAAGCCCAGAATAACTTAAAATGTCGTCACTAAAGTGCAAATACAATGCTGATGCATTTTGTTTTATATGTGGTCAATTTATTAAAGTTCGAGAAGTGAAATATGAACTAAAGACATCTCACGTTCTCTGTGAAGCCTATGAAGCATATTTTGACTGCCCTGTACGGAATCAAGATAAGCCATGGGCTCCACATGTTGCTTGTAGTTATTGTAAAAGGTGTTTGGAAGGTAAGCAATTTTTATTTAATTAAGCGATGAATCCAAAATAATAGACATATTAATTTTTATTTTTATATTTTTAGGTTGGTATCGAGGTGAGAAAAGGTCTATGAAATTTGCAATACCAAGGATTTGGTGAGAACCAAAAGACCATATTACTGACTGCTACTTTTGTATGGTGAATCCGAGTAAAAGACGTAGAGGTAAAAATGCAAAACCTATTGAATATCCTGACCTCGAATCTTCTTCTGCTCCAATTGCTCACGACCTGACACGACCAGTACCTGAGCCACCAAAAAAATTATCGCAGAAAAGTCGCTCATCTTTTAGTTCTTATAAAAGTAATTCCGATAAGGAGTTTTTGCCTACACCTGAACAACCAAAACACTATCTCATTACTTCAGAAGATTTTAACGATCTAATTATAGATTTAAATTTGCCAAAAAATAAAGCAGAGCTTCTAGGCTCTCGGTTAAAACAGTGGAATTTGCTTGATGATGTTAAGATCACGGATCAGCGGACTAGGCATGAAATGTTTGCAACGTTTTTCACGAAGGAAGATGGACTTTGTTTTTGTAATGACATTAAAGGTATGTTTGAAGCAATTGGCATACCCTGTGTCCCTAGCGAATGGCGTTTATTCTTTGACAGCTCTATAAAAAGTTTAAAAGCAGTTCTATTGCACAACGGAAATAAATTTCCGTCTCTTCCAATTGCTCACTCAGTACATCTTAAAGAAAATTATGAAAGTGTCAAAATTTTTCTTAAATCTGTAAAGTATCTTGAGTATAACTGGGAGCTGATTGGAGATTTTAAAATGGTGGGATCTTTAATGGGGCTACAGGGTGGATATACAAAGTATTCGTGTTATTTGTGCTTATGGGATCGCAGAGCGGATTCTAAACACTATATTCAACGGTCATGGCCTGTATGAACAGAATTGTGTGTCGGAAAACAGAACGTCAAATTTGAGCCGATTGTTGAAGCGGAAAAGGTGTTAATGCCGCCTTTGCACATTAAGTTAGGGTTGATGAAACAATTTGTTAAAAAAACTGGATGAAACTTCAGAAGCTTTTGGATACTTAAAAAAATTTTTTCCGATGTTATCGGAAGCAAAGGTTAAAGCTGGGGTTTTTGTTGGTCCGCAAATAAGACAGATTTTCGCAGATGAAAAATTTCCAACGTTGCTGAATCGTACTCAAAAAGCAAGTTGGAACAGTTTTAAAGAAGTAGTTTCTGGATTTTTAGGAAATAATAAAGCTGAAAACTACGAAAAGTTGATTGAGGATATGATACAAATTTTAAGGCCATGGGCTGCAGGATGTCATTAAAAGTATATATGCTGCATGCTCATTTGGATAAATTTAAAAACAATATGGGAGCCTATTCCGAAGAGCAAGGAGAATGTTTCCATCAGGACATCATGAATTTTGAACAACGCTATCAAGGCCAATACAATGAAAACATGATGAGCGACTATATTTGGGGTTTATTGAGAGAAAGTAGCTATGAACATAACAGAAAAAGTAAAAGTGTGCACTTTTAAGTTATTTTCCACTTTTCTGTAAGCTAATTTGATAGTAAAACTTAATAAAAATAATAAACATTTTTATTTCAATAGTTTTATTTTCAATCAAAAATTAAAATCCGAGATTTTTAAAAATTTCGTTCAATCAGTCTTCTAAGCACAAAAGCAAAGTTTTTCATGCCAATTATTTTTTTCCGTCTTATTACGACCTAAACTACCGAAATTTAATGCTTTGCAATCAAAGTCAAATTTCATGTTGACCGTGTTATATAATAATAAAGGAGAAAAAAAATAATTTTCTTCCTTAATTAACCGAACAAACTAGAAATTGCACGCCCGGTTATTTTTAAACGGGTGAACGTTCCATTCGCAGCTAAAATAATTGCAATGATCAGATAACTTGAAGGATTATTATTGAAAATGATTAATTATACAATAATGAAGAAGAAAAAAAATAATTTTCTCCATAAAGAAATCTAACGAACAAGAAATTGCACGCCCGTTTATTTTTAAACGGGTGACTCTTCTATTTACGGGCAAAAAAATTCAAATAATCAGATAACTGGGAGGATTGTTATTAAAAATTATTGATTATATAATAATAAAGAAAAAAAAATAATTTTCTTTCTAAATTAACGAACAAACTAGTAATTGCACGCCCGTTTATCCTTAAACGGGTAACCGTTCTATTGACGGGCAATAAAAGCGCCACGATCAAATACCTGGGGGGATTATTGTTCAAAATAATAAATTATATAATAATAAAGAAGGAAAAAAATAATTTTCTTCATTAATTAACCGTACAAACAAGAAAGTACATGCTCGTTTATGGTTAAACGGGTTACCGTTCTAATCACGGAAAAATAATTGCAATGATCAGATAACTGGAGAGATTATTGTTGAAAGTCATTAATTATATAATAATAAAGAAGAAATGAAATCGTTTTCTTCACTGATTTACTTAACAAACAAGAAATTGCACGCCCGTATATTTTAAACGAGTGACCGTTCTATTCACGGGCAAAAAATTTGCATTATTAGAAAACTGAGGGGATTATTGGAAATAATTATCAATTATATGATAATACAGAAAAAAAAATTAATTTTTTTTTTTAATTAATCGAAGAAACTAGAAATTGCACGCCCGTTTATCTTTGAACGGGTGACCGTTCTATTCACGGGAAATAAAATTGCAATGATCAGATAACTGGGGGGATTATTGTTCAAAATGATTAATTATATATTGTAACAGTTTTACCTGCTCAGGTTAGCCCCTAATCAATCTTAAAATTAACTAACAAAACTAACAACAATAAAAATTATCAGGGCGCCACCAGGATAATTAATCACGGTTCCTGGAACCGGTCCAGAGCTGAGAAAACTTATCTTAGGGTAGAGAGAGTGGAGGAAGGTGCTGTTGAATAATAAAATCTTAACTAACAATATATCGATATTTATTAACAATAAAATTTTAACAAACTTAACAAATTTAAGCGCTCACTGACACACTTATAATCTAACGAAGCGGAGAACAACTGCGAAATAAACGATATTTACAACGAACCTTCCAACGACGATACGATGACTAGACGGGCTTTTTTGAACGAACGGTCTCCCACACCTGCTTAAAACTAGATGGGCTTTTCTTAACGAACGGTCTCCCACACCTGCTTAAAACTACTGGGCTTTTTCTAACGAACGGTCCCCCACACCTGACCTAAAACTAAGCTTAAAATTTAACGTCCACCGGACGACCAAAACTAACTCCACACTTTACAACTTAAAATTAACCCGGGAAAAAATGATCAGACCTGACCATGCCTGTTCATGTATGATCAGGCCTGAAATTAGACCTGATCATGCCTGTTCATGTATGACCAGGCCTGAAGTTATACATGATCATGCCTGATCAGTTCTGTTCATGCCTGCTCATATCTGGAGTACTAAATACGCTCAGGCCTGATCAGGCCTGTCCATGCCTGACCAGACCTATCCATGCCTGCTCATGTCTGTTCATGTCTAAAGTGTTAAATACGTTCAGGCCTGTCCATGCCTGATCAGACCTCTCCATGCCTGATCAGACCTGTCCATGCCTGTTCATGTCTGAAGTGTTAAATACGCTCAGGCCTGTTCATACCTGTTCATGTCTATTCATGTCTGACCATGCCTGTTTATGACTGTTCCTCTCTGACTATAGTCAGAGATATGATAAAAATTTTTTCTTTGACGAAAAAAATTTTTGGTCATCACAAAAAGTGCAAAATTATTTTTAACATTACGTTTATTTAAATAATTTTGAAATAAAAAAATTTATTACATTTTCTATGGGATGTTATGGTCTGCTCTGCTCCTGCCTAATATGAAAATCATTACTTATTATATTATTTAAATAAATGTGATATTATAATGAGATTCGGTTACATAAATAAATTAGGACTATCAAAATATATTATAAAACCAATTTTAACATTATATTTATCATAAACTTATTCGATACTCTATGTACTTCATAGAATTGTTACATCTAATATAGCAGCACAGCAGGCGGGAAATTCAAGGCAAACGGATAACACCAGAGTTAAACAGCATTGAGCATGGTTGGTAGTTGGATGGTTGACCGCTGGTGTTACATCCTTACAATAATATGTAATTATTTTTTTTTTTATTTTATTTTATTATAGAGAATTGCGTACGACTCTATCAAGTACTACAACCATAAAATTAAGCAAAATAATTAATTAAAAATAGTAATGGGTTTTCAGACCTGACCATGTCTGATCAGGCCTGATCAGGTCAATTCATGCCTGATCAGGCATGGTCATTTTTCATGTCTGATCAGGGCTGAAGACTCATGCCTGTTCATGTCTGATCAGGTCTGATCATTTTTTCCCGGGAAGTCCACAGGACTACCGCACTTAACGCTATTAACACTCTCTATCACGCATAACCCGTTCAATTCTTCACACACATAACCCACACTTCGCTTAATTAATTTATTTTTAATTTAAAAATGATTTTAAATTAATTACAATTTATTTTTATTTTACTCAATCATTGGCTATCGGTGAAACGAAAATTCCTATATAATGACCAATTTCTTACTAAACTTTTTTTTTTTTTTTCGTGTTGACCTTGACTCAATATCACTGATTAATTCTAGTTTGTTAGGTTAATTAATAAAAAAAACTATTTTTTTTTCTTCTTTATTATTATGTAATGCATCATTTCAATAATAATCCCCCCAGTTATTTAATAATTGCAATTTTATTGCGCGTGAATGAAACGGTCACCCGTTTATGAATAAACAGGCGTGCAATTTCTAGTTTGTTAGGTTAATTAATAAAAAAAACTATTTTTTTTTCTTCTTTATTATTATGTAATGAATCATTCTCAATAATAATCCCCCAAGTTATCTGATCATTGCAAATGTTTTAACTGCGAACGGAACGGACACCCGTTTAAAAATAAACGGCCGTGTAATTTCTTGTTTGTGTTATGTCCACCCCAAAATTTTTTTTCTTTAAATTTAAATCACCCGCGCAGATGGAAGACTTCTCCATGCGCGAAAGCCACAATAAAATATAAACTACGCGACTGCTGGTTGACTAGCGGGGACTTCTGCAATCTCAGCACCGCGAGTATTTAAAAAGGCGATCAACAGCCAACGCCTGGTCTTTGAGCAATTAATTCGACTTCCGCATTTAATTGACGGACCCGTGCCTTGTAAAAGTCCCTCATCCTAATTTGCACTGCACTTAAGACGAGTTCAGATTCGGTTCAACCAGCAGGCCACGTATTAGTTATTAATTAAAAATCTAGAGAACCGGAATCTCAAAGTTCTAATTTGCCCTGCACTTAGGCGAGAATCCGGGCATTAAGTTTAAATAAAATATCTCTAAAAAGCTAAATTTGCGCACTTTACCCTACGGGGGACTGGAGGACGTTAGCTCATTTAAATTACTAAAATTCATTAAATTAAATTCCTTAAAAATCAAATTGTGAAAGTGTAAGTTTTAATGTTTATAAAAATAAATCTCAATTAAAGTGAAATCAGTTTCCAACAAGTCATTTCATAAAATAAGAAGCCCGTAATATAAGCAGCCCAAATCCACCCTACTCCATCCGCTGCGAGAACCAACCAAAGGGCCCAATCAAGGAACAGGCACTAACAGCTGCCCTAAAACCACGGATCTGACCATCAATAAAGTTCCCGTAACAGTAAGTACATCTACTCTCGATAAATCCGTGAACAGTCTCAAACGAAGGCGTGGTAAATTCGTACTTCGAAAACGTCCCACATAAATAATTAAAACAACGGAATTAAAACCTCCGTTGCGTATTCTTTAAACTGTTAGTCCAGACCTCCACCGTTTACGCTACCGCTCTAAAAACGCCCTTGGACATAACATAAAGAACACTGGTGGCAGCGGTGGGATTCGAATACGAAATTATTTAACTTTTGTTTGAGAAAATCTTATAATCTCCGAATATTTTCTTTTCTATTTTTATTTTCTATTTAAATTCCACTGTCTAAATAAATTCAAGTCTAATTGTGTTCAATTTTGAAATTTTAAAACTTTTCAAAAAAAATTTTTTTCCTTTTTCATCATTTTCGTCTTATTCTCAAAATTTTAAAATTTTTCTTTAAACTTTATATAAACCAATAACTGCCGAAATTTTATAAAATTTGCTTTTTCTTCATATTTCTATTTTTATTCAAAGGAATTATTGAATATTTAACTATATCATAGATATTATTTTCATCAAGTAGTCAAAAATTACAATAAAGAATTCGCTTACGTTTCTTTATTCGAGGTGCGGCTTGTCTTGTACGGACTTGCACCAAAATTCTTGGTCAGCAGAAATTATTTAAATTTAGAAATATTTTCTTTTCGCTGATTTTGCAAATAAAAATAGTTGTAAAAAAAAAAATTTACAAAAAAAAAAGGGGGGAAATTTTTTTTTAAAACTCCAACAACTTTCGTTCGTTATTCATTTTATCTAAATCAAATAAATTAAAATTCTCTGTGTAAAACTGCAATTTTATCATAGAACGAAATTCGAGTCTTACAAAATTTTGTCTTATATTTCGACATATTTTAAATTTCATAAAATTTATATTTTGCCAAAATTTCCTTTGTCCGAAATTCTTATTCAAATGGTTATAGAACTCAAGTAATATCGTTTTGCAATCGTTTTTTTTTTTTTTTTGAACTAATATACTGTTTTTTAGACAATAAAATATCGCAAAAAGAATTCGCTGACGCGTCTATACCCGAGTTGGTCAACACCAAACGGAATTTGCAATCTCAACTCCTCTCAGCCAAATTTATTTTAACTCGGTATCGAAAAAGAACACTGGT
Source organism: Cotesia typhae (assembly GCF_013202065.1). Lineage (NCBI taxonomy): Eukaryota > Metazoa > Arthropoda > Insecta > Hymenoptera > Braconidae > Cotesia > Cotesia typhae. The sequence goes on along the minus strand of NW_027423776.1, from coordinate 713,758 downwards.
GGCAGCAAAAAAAAATTTTTTTTTGCTAACTTAGCAATATCAACATTAAATCTTAATTATTTCGAAATTTTGAAAATTTTTTTTATCCCTTACATTTACACTACATTTTAAGAGAAGTGTGCTGTGAATCTAGCACCTCCTCTGACAAAACTCTCACAGAAGTTTCCTAGTTCGGGAAAGGTGCTTTAATTAGCACTTTCTTTTACGAAAGAAGCTCTCACAACTCTTGGGAAGGGTGCTTGAATTTAGCACCTTCTCTTGACCACACACTCACAAGGGTATAAAACAAAATTTAATATTTGTATAATTGTAATACTAACTCACACTAAACATAAGAAAGCTATAATCCCTTATCATTGACCGACCAAATCATAATTTCGCGATTCAAAATTTTCGAATAATCTTACTATTTCGGGTTGAAACCGATACTTTTTTTTGAAATTCTAAAAGGTCGATAGAAAGAGTAGACGGTTGGGCTATCGATACCATCTGAAAAAGATACATTCCGATTTCGTTAACGGCAGAATATACCAGCGTCCTCTCATTGAAACTAAATATTGGGAAGAAGATACGGAACCCGCGAATAAGGTAGTCGTCAATCAGGCTAACGGTCCGAAGATCCTAGAAAACGTTAAGGCAATCCCGGAAATTTACTAAAAAATACTAAAATTTAGACAAATCCAAAACCCTATCAAGGCTACCCCCCTAAACCCGTCTACACGACATCTAAATCCCCATTGCAAATAGATTTATCCGAAAATCTAAACCTTATCCTCTCTACCTTTAATACCTTTCCGAATTACACATATTAATTCCATTTAAACTCTTGCTTGACTTTCTTAAACTATTCTCCGCTAATTAAGCAAAAATAAAGTCTAACCTTGAATATTCAGTTGAACACGGGAATTACTTATTTAAATCAGTTAAAATTCTTTTGGCTTGATTAAAGGCATTTAAATCGTCTCATTTCAACGTAAAATTGTTTACTACAAAGTCAACTATCAACACTTCCTTACTTACACTACCGTACTCGTCACTCGGTAACCATACACCGCAATAACTAATCTTTCTTTCGTGTTATTATACTCTACAGCTGTTGACCTACTTACCTAGTGACCGAATAAAAATACATCGCGATTTAAATTAAATAAAATCAAAATTTTTCTTTTCCTTTTTTTTTCCTCTTGAACAAAACCTCCCTTGTAACCCTTCTTTAAATACCCCTCTTACACAGAATAGATAAATTTAAGACGATTTAATCAAATAATAATCGTGGAACCATTCGAGGACGAAGCCGGAACGGTTTTCGTGCCTTGCTCTAACGATTTCCCGTTTGGAGCCATGGAAAGAAGAACCTTCCGCGTTGATACCTCTATAAACGAGGAAAACCTCAATACCCAAATCCAAACACTCGCTAAAGAATTACATGACGCGCTCCCGTATTTTAACGGAGAGGGTTCCACCGCGTTAAAAGAATTCGAATTATTTGACGGAATAGTAAGAAACTGGTTACCCAGCATTCCAGCTGATAACCAGGGCTTTTTCGCTCGCCGCGTAGCACAAAAATTATATGGACGAGCCAAAAGATTAATAGAACATGCAGAACTAGCTTCCGTTGAAGATATTTAACTAATCCTAGGGCGAAAGTTAAAAAGAGACGACCCATACACCACGTGGCAGAAAAATCTAGCTGCTGCGGCCCCAAAAGAATCTGAAAATATCAAAGATTTCTATTTTCGGTTAAGCGAAATGGTCCGGCGTATCGAACTTAATGCTCCCGAAGATGATAGGGCTGTAGTAAAACGAACTTTCGAAACGACAGCGGCCACTACTTTCTACGAATACTTACCAGACTTTTTACGATGCCTATGTAAAATGAGAAGAGCCGAAACATTAGACGACATGTACAAGGCCATCGAAAATGACGCGTACAGAAGACCAGACCGTAGACACGCAATGAGAGACGACGGAGTCATACCAGGCGAATCCCTACAGCCCTCCGTAGAATTTCACAGACGAACGGGACAAGACGGTAATAGACACTATCCACAGATGCCGAGATCTTCTCGTGACTACGATGACCGAGGTAATTATCGCGAATTGCCTCGCACTTTATCATACCACGAATACAGACAAGTCCCAGAGACATTCACTCATAGACTAGTACATCCGACGGACTACTATGAAGACCCATAACCTGACACTTATGAAGAGAATTACTATGGTCCGAATTATCAGAGGGAACAGCAGATTTTAGGCTCCACTTTCGCGTTCGGAACCGAACGAAACCCACAATATACACCGAGAAATCAAAATTACTATCAACCTAGAGCTTTTCTAAATTTTAATCAAAATCGTATTCATCCTGGAGTAAATAGTCCCACTAAAAGAGCGGTTCGCTTCGAAGACGACGAAGATTCCGAAGAAGCCAAATTACGACATAAAAGGGACCCTTCGGTAGTCTGTAATTGTCCTTTTTGCCCTAACGGAGAACGACGAGACGCCTACGACCCTTTAAACGGGACGGGCGCTCGTCAACAGGAGGCAATGGCGAGTATGCCCGTCCCGTCTCCGATTACACCTTCGAGGACCCCCAACAGCTATCATCAGTATCAAAGTGGTCCATATCGGGGCTTTCAAAATCAATACCCCCGACCAATCCTCCAAAACTCCCAGAGGCCAGACCTAGAACACCATCCAGAAACGAACGAAACGATAACTCAACCGAGATTGGAACAACGAACCGACCCGAACAACGTAAAACCACTACTTGCTCAGCAGAACCCGCCATTGATGACGGCAGGAGAGTTACGAGCCCAGGGAAGGACAAACCAAAATGTCTAACGACCGGAAAAGGCACAACGGTCCACATACGAAGCCCAGCATTTCGTAGTGGAGGGGTGAACGCATTCCTGGACACCGGCTCCGACCTCAACTTACTCTGCATCGAAGAACTATGCGATGAAGTCCTCTGTAACATTGAAAATACAGGAGTAGTGGGAGGCATCGCTACTAGCTCAATGCCCATAAGCGGTTCCATAAATCTAAAAATATTCGGAGTCAAAATTACTTTTCATCTCGTACCGGAACCACCCGGAGGTTATAAGGCCATCCTCGGAAATAAATTCTTTATTCAAGAACGCGTAACCATCTCGTTTTACTGGAACACCTTAGTAACGAAAAATAAACCAATACAACCCATCCCTATAATTAACCCAAGAAAGTTCCCAGAGCAAAAAGTCCTCGCCCTAGGAACTGGGCCAAAAATATACGTGTCGTGTAACTCACTCCTAGGCAATTATCAGCGCTTCCTCATCGATACCGGGGGGGATGTATGCCTCATCAATGCATCCGCTTTAAAACCCGAAATAACTATCGACACCGGAAAAGCTAGGAGATTCCGAGGACTCAGTGATAGCACTTTCGAAACGTTAGGAACAACCACCTTAAAAATCCTCAATATTGACGTAGAATTTCAAGTTTGTTTAGAAGATTTACCATTCCCTGGAGTGGGAATCTTAGGAAACAACTTTTTCGAAGCCGAAAAAGCTGAAATCTCTTACGATGACCAAACCCTAGTTATATTGTCCTGCCCTTCTAAACCAACACCTTTTAGCCTTGAAACAAAGCCTTCTTCCAACTACACCTTGCCACTTCGGATGAGAGTATCAGTAGCAGTACCAATCCAAAGTTTCGAAACAGGAGAGGGATACCTCCCCCGAATGAACCTTCCGAAAGGGGTACTCGGAGGAGAAGCAGTTGTCAAGGTAGACGACGGGCACGCCATGTGCATGATCATTAACCTAAATTCAAACCCGGTAGACATCGACATAGGACCTCAAACACTCGAGGATTTCGAATTTGATAATCCAAGCTCAGAAGGGGACGAATCCGACTCCCCTTCTATAGAAAACTCCAACCGTATAATAGATAAACAAGAACGTATAAAGATTCTACTCCAGAAAATACCAGTAGATCACCTCAACGAGGAGGAAAAAGAACAAGTTCAAAATCTCATCAAAAATAATCACGACGTATTTCACCTCCCCGGAGATAAATTAGGTCGTTCGAAGAATTTCACCTGCCGGATAGAAACCACCACCAACGAACCGGTGAGAATAAAACAATATCGATTTCCGCCAGAATATCGGGAAGAAATCGCCAGGCAGGTCGAAAATCTTGAAAAACAAGGAATAATCCGAAAATCTAACTCTCCGTACAACTCGCCCTTGTGGATCGTACCAAAAAAATCAAATGACCCCTCTATAAAAAAATATAGAATGGTTATTGACTTTAGGCAATTAAATAAAATTACAAGAGGGGATGCCTACCCTTTACCCCTAATTATCGATATATTAGACCAATTAGGCGACGCTAACTACTTCAGCGTGTTTGATCTCGCCATGGGTTTCCACCAAATCCCAATGCACCCCGCAGACGCATCAAAAACGGCGTTCTCTACCCCAGACGAGCACTGGGAATATCGTTGCATGCCTTTTGGACTAGAATGCGCTCCATCTATCTTCCAACGAATGATGGACTCTACCTTAAGCGGATTAAAAGGGACAGAATTGTTTATTTATATCGATGATTTAGTCAGCTATGGAAAAACCCTACAGGAACATGGGGTGAGAGTTCAAAGATTATTTAATAGACTGAGAGAAGCTGGTCTCACCCTTCAACCCGAAAAATGTAAATTTCTCTGCCCGGAAGTAGATTATCTAGGTCACGTAATAACGAAAGAAGGCGTAAAACCAGATCCGAAAAAGATTTCATCACTAAAAAATGCCTCGAGACCTAGGAATCATACAGAAGCCAGAAAATTTATGGGACTTGCAAACTACTGCCGAAGATTCATACAAAACTTCGCTGAAAGGGCTAAACCTATAACGGATCTTACTCGAAAAACTAAGCCCTTCACATGGAACAAAGAAGCGCAAAAGGCATTCGACGATATCAAAAATGCCCTCTGCGTAGACTCATTCCTCAAATACCCGAATTTAAATAAACCCTTCATCCTAGCAGTCAGCGCGTCAGACTCAGGAATATCCGGAATCCTCAGTCAGCAGACGACAGAAGGGGACGATGACTTAGACAGAGACGCAGAGAAAATAGTGTCATGTGTCTCACGTGTCTTTCACGACACCGAAACTCGATATATTGACATTAAAAAACAATGCCTCGCAGTAGTTTACGCCATTCAACAATTTCGACCTTATCTCCAAAAACATTTTACTTTAATAACCAGTAGCCCTTGTGTCGCCTGGCTAAGGGATAGCACGACTGTCACCGAAAGGCAAGCTAAATGGCGGTCGAAATTAAGCAGATACAAATTTAATGTCCTTGTTCGTCACAAAATCACGGAACAATACGCGGAGGGATTCTCATATAACCCCGAAGGTCGTCCCGAGCCCTTAGAAAACGAATCAAATAATATTACCGAAAATGATTATTTAGCACTGCCCATCACAAATAATACTACGATAATAAAATCACATAAAATACTCTCAGATGAAGAAGCGATTCAATCGATCAAGCGCCCTGGTCGCCCTCTCAGATCAAAAAATAGACCAAGAATCAGCAGCGCCCCCGAAGTCAGAGAAACTATCGCTTCTCGTCTTAGAAAAAGGGAAATGGGAAAAACGCGAATCCCGCCCAAAATAAATTACTTCGAAGATAGCAACCTTGATTTAACTACAGAAGATCCTAAGACAAAATCAACAGCAAACGAACAAGAGGGGGACGATGATGTTTTCTTGCCAGCCTCAACTCCCGGACCCTCCACGATTAACAAACCAGATACTGGACAAGAGGGGGACGATGAAGAGGAGAAGGACGAAGAATTAGAAAAGAATAAAGAACACTTCATCCCACAAAGACAAAGACGAAAAACCCTCGACCTAATAAAAATGTTCGATGAAATCATCAAAAGGCGACCCCCACCGGAAAATCCTTATAAAGAGAAAGCTCTAGAAAAAATGCTTCTAGAAGAAGCAATATTCAATTACACCCCCCAAGAACTAGCAAAAATGAAAAGAACTAGTTCCGAAACAGCGAAAAATATCCGCCAGTCGCTAAGTAAAATGCCTCTACTCTGGCGAAGCGAAGAAGATTCCGTAGATGACACAGCAACTGAAACTAATGTCGACGAGTTTCTTAGAAACAACAGCGATGACCTCGAAGCAGAATCAAGCAGCGACATCAGCCCAGAAGATACGGGAAGAAGCGAAAATCCCAGCGAAACGGAACACCCCGTCATCGTAGAGCCGGAACCTGCAACCTCAGCAGAAATTGCTAATACAAGAAACGTCGTCAACGTACACGATAAAAATGAAAAACAATTAAATAAAAACTCTCTAACACCACAAAACTTATTTAAATCCCGATTCACTGGATATTTAAGAGACTGTCCAGAACCCCGAACCCCAATCTTCGGAAGAGTCCTCACCCCTGATGAACTAGCGGCCATGGGTATCCATTATGACCACACAAGCCGCCAAATCGTAGACGAACACGGCAAGGGAATACAGGAAATAATCGAACTTGAACCGTCCAACGCGAATAACACCCTTATCGAACCAGAACGGGTAGAACAAATAAATAATTTACCACAAAGGATTAAATCAACCAATCCACCAGATAATAATAACTCGGAAAAATCCCACGAGTCGGATAAAACCCAAAATAAGTTAACAACACGCGGGAATAAAACAGTGGGGGATGATGTAGGGAAACACCGATTTGGACCACCTTTCATCGCTTACGACCCTCCAACTTTCGAAGAAGCCGAAAATATCTTTGCCGAACGACGTAATCGACCAAAAATATCTTCACCCTCTAGTTCAGGCGAAAGTATTCCTGAAAAAGGTCCCGATATAAAAATAAAATTTACAACCAGCCGAGATGGGCTTACCTATGCCCGAGACCATTTATTACATTTTCTAGCAGCCGACTGCGAAATAACAAAACCCGTAGCAAAGCTGCTCCGTGACTTAAAATTCATAAATGCTGACGACCTTCAGACCTCAAAACCTACAAAAAGGGACGTATTTGTCACCAAATTAGGTTGTTGTAAAATCTTCACGGTATTTATTAAGACAAAACATTTCGAAAAGCTAGACCCAATCGACCTGATCGAAGGATTGAGAAATCTTCGACAGTCGATGCACAAACATGACATTCACTCACTCCGCTGTGCAACACAAGGAGACGAGTTCGACAACCTTAACATCCAAGCTTATTTATCACAAGAATTAAGAGACTGCCCACTAACAATTACTTTGTGCGAATGGAATGTCGAGGTACCAGACGAATCCCTACGAACAAAAATAATAGAAGAAAATCATAACAGTTTAATAGGGGGCCACAAAGGTGTAGTAAAAACTTATTGGCGTATTCGCGAAAGATATTACTGGCCAGGAATGAAAGACAATATCTATAATTACATTCGAGCTTGCGAAATCTGTCAGAAAAATAAACTCACGCGAATAAAGATCAAACAACCTATGTTCATCACAGATACACCCTTTGAACCTTTCGAAAAAATTAGTATAGATACGGTAGGGCCCCTACCTATGACCCCTGACGGTAACTTACACATCCTAACGATCCAAGACAATTTTTCTAAAGCAGCCGCAGCAGTTCCTCTCCCCGATATCAGAGCAGTAAATGTCGCAGATGCCTTATTAAATCATTATATCGCTCTTTATGGGTGCCCTCGCGTAATTCTATCAGATAAGGGCACCTCATTCACAAGCAAATTAATCCAACAACTAGCCAAAGCGCTGAAAATTTAAAGAATAACAACTTCTTCCTACTATCCTCAATCGAATGGAGCCTTCGAGCGATCTCACCAGCCTTTAGTCGACTACCTCCGGGCTTACGTAGATAAATTCAGTAACTGGGATCGATACATCCCAATGGCAATGCTAAATTATAATACCACCGTACACACGGCTACGAAATTCACACCCTACGAAATTTTGTGTGGAAGAAAAGCCCGTAGTCCGACTCAATTTCCAGACTTCAGTAAAATCGAATCATATAACGATTATCTAGCAGACCTGATTAGCCGAATTTCCGAAATCCAACGAATATCTGCGGAAAATCTAACGAAAGCTAAACACGAGTCAAAAATTCGATTTGTTAAATATATACACCCGGCCCAATTTAATGTAGGAGACTTCGTATTTACATTAAAAGAACCTAGAAAAAATAAATTAGATCGTTACTATACTGGCCCATACAAAATAGTGGAAATAAACGAAATGGGTAATTTAATAATAGAAAAAGAAAACGGAAAACGGAAATAAATCCACCCAAATAAGGCTAAAACAGCCAGCCGCGAAAATTTCGACTAAAAAGAACTTAGATTGTTTGTTTCAGTAAATATACATATAGACGCAGAAATCTACAAAAAAAAAAAAAAAAAAAAATTATGATAGCTGCACCACTTCTCCTCCTGGGAATCGGACACCTGGCTTGGGAGCTGACGAGGTGAAAATAAAACCAATGGAAGCGAATCCGGGCATACTATACGACCCATTCAAAAGAGTCCACCTCATCAGAGAAGAATGGCAAATCATCAGCTCAATAAACATCAAAAACCTAGTAAATCTTTACCTCTACCTAAATCAAAATATATGGGAAGCTTATGGAATATGTTCTCAAAAATTCAATCATTCATCCTGTATGTCGTACCTGAGAACCAACACACACCGGGAAATATATGCCGAAATTGAGCAAGCAAAACACCGGCTAAGGCAATTCCTCGAAGATCCTCAACTCGAAGAACTACATCCACAGAATCGCACAAAAAGAGCACCATGGTTCGGCTTCGTAGGCTCAATTGCAAGAAAACTATTCGGAACCATGGACTACAGCGACAAAGAACATATCTCCAACGAACTAGACAAGTTATACCAAGACAACAGAGAACTTGTACACTTATCGCAAAATAACACCCACATCATTAAGAGCGAAATCAAAGAAATCCTCAAACACGAAATAAATATAACCAACCGAATCAAAGAACTGGCGAGAACTTCAGCATCTCTGCAACAATCAACGAATAAACAAATAACAGACATACAAAAGATCCAACTATTCTCAATGGTAGGCGACGAAAATATTCACCGAATGACTAACCACCTAAGAACTCTCAACAATGCAGAAAAAGCCATAGAGGAAGCAAAATGGGGAAAACTTACCTATTTAACAGTGTCAGTCAAACAACTAAACCAAGCCACAGCGGACATGATAAAAAAACATCCAACCCTAAATCCGCCACAACCTCTGGACCACATGGACATCAGCACACTGGTGAAGGTGTCGAAAATAGAAACAGGAAAATCGAACGGTCACTTCCTGATAATAATAACGGTACCACTCTTCGACCAGACGCCGTGGCTAGCATATGAACTAAAATCACTTCCCAAGGCCGAGAACATTGGAGATCAACTATCAACATTAACGATTCAACCTACGTCAAAATATCTAGTGACAGAACCTGCATTCGAAGAATACTTCCTCGCTGAACAAGACTACATTGACAACTGCAATTCCATTGGACCAGATATGGCCTGCCCAACTGACATCCCGACAAAAATAACAAAATTAGAAAATGAAGTAGACTGTGAAATGAAGTTACTCATGAATCCAAAAACAGAAAACCTCAGAGTGTGCAACGTAAGAATAATTGAAAAATGTAAATTGACTTGGATAAAAATGAACGAGAAAAACACGTGGGCATACTCAACGTGCAAAGAAGAAAACATCCAGTGGAAATGCCGAGAACTGATAACCGGAAACACAGTAATCAACGGAACCGGACTAATACACCTACAACAGGGATGCCAAGCAAACTGCAACCAATATAAATTCCGAGGAACAGCTAGAGAATCAACAAACATAGAAATTATCGCACCAAGTTTCAATCTATCTCTCGAAACGTTAAACTTGAGTATCATATTTAACAACGAAAATCCCAATCTACTAACAAAACTTTCAAACCCAGCTACAATCATCGACAAATTCGAACCTTGGGGTCAAGGGCTAGAAGAAAATGAAGAGAAAATGTCATTAATAGCACTAGATCACCAAAATGAAGAAATAAATAAGAAAATAACCATCGGATCGGTATCAACAATCGGAATATTATCGATCATTATAAGCGGGTTCGCAATACAAAAGCTCATTCGTCGATCCCTACTAAAAACACGACAGAACAACAAAATAATCGAAAAGCCAGTCGTTATAGAAGTGAAAACAACAAAAGAAAAAACGACATCACCGTCGAAAGTCAATGAATCACTCCCAGAGAAATCTGAAACCAACGAAGAAGGAAGCTCACCGAGTAAGCAAACAACGACTGAAGAAGCGCCCGAGAACAACGAGAAACCAAAGAAGTCGAAAACATTCCGACTAAAAGACTACAAATCACCGATCTAGACAAACCGAACATCAACATCGTGGAAAATAAGATCAACATTAAAGAATTGTTAATCATAAAACCGATGGCTCATTTTGGGGAAAACCGAAAATTGATAAAGTAAACCATTAATAATAAAAATCTTCCAATGACATTTTGCCTTATGAAATTTTAAAATAGCCAAAAACGAGTCAACGGTTTTCACATCAATATTTCTAAGAGAAAGAGATAGTAAAATGTAAAACAAATTTTCTCTTAATCTACAAAATTTTTTTCTTATTTTACAAAATTTTTTTTGCGACCATAAAACTCACAAGACCGAAGATAAATTTACCTCCGGCCTTGAGGGGACGAGTGGAAACAGCGCAAAACCTCAATTGAAAAATTTTTTTTTCTCGCTTTTCTTTATATATAATATAAATTTAACATAAAATTTTCCTTTTCCATTTTACTATCACTATATCATACATTAAGAATTTTATTTTTCTATATATTATCAAATTATTCAATTAGTTAATTACATTCAATATTAAATCCATATAAAACTTATATTAAGAACCCAATTATACACTATTTAAAATTCATATCACCCATATGTAACCAATTATCATGTTTAGTCATATTATTATCTATTATTATGTCAAACTATTAAATATTTAACTATTAAATATATACACCCAACAATTTCCATATACAAAATTCTTACTTCGTTTTATATGAAAACTCTTTTTCAGAGCTAACGTCACTCATACAAAATTTCTTCAAAAATTTTTCTTTTTATAATTCAAAACGATTAACTTAAAAGTTTAGTATTTAATAATCAAAAATAAAATAGGAAAAGAGAACTAGAAGAGGCATCTAGCGTTAAACGTAACGAGCTATTAAGTCCAGCGGAGTAGCTTATCGACGCCCGCTTCATCGCAACCGCCTCTTGGCAAGCCACGCCCACAACCGCGTTACCGCATGGGTATACATATAATACACGTATATACATATAATTACGAATACACTTCTCTCTCTCTCACACTCTTCTAAACTAAACCTTTAAGAAATTTTCCTCACTACCTAAACCTAAATTATCTAACTAAATTACTATAGTTAACTATTTTATTAATCAATTATTAAAATACCGTTAAACTCTACTTACCTTTTTTTCTAAATAGGATTAATTTTGAAAAAAAAAAGGAGAAAAGTACAGGAAACAAAAATGAGAAAACAATACGAAATAAAAAGAAATAATCTTTATTTTTCAAAAAGAAAAAAAAAAGAATTTTTATATTTCTTTTACATAAGTTTTCACATAAAAAAAAAAAAAAAAAAAAAGAGAAGGCGTCCAGCTCTCGGCGGAAGCGATGTCACCCGACACGCCTGGCCTGCAAAAAAAAAAAAAAAAGGGGGAAAAACAATTAAATCCTAAAGTTTTTTTTCTAAATAATAACTATGAAGCATCACGCAACATACCTCTATCCCATGGCGACCAAACCATTAAAGACCGTCTCGATCAAGGCGATCCTTAACCGATCGATGTCCTCGTGGTTGGGGGCAAGCACTTCTTCAAAGTCCTGAACCTCAGCTACCATCGCTAGGTCCTGTAACGCGAAGAAGACAACTGCATCCACGACCTCGGGAGGCAGAGAGCCAAACAGGGTCACCAGGCATGAAGCCGAAAATAAGGCCTCTCTCGGATGGATAGGACGAGCCAACCCCGCTAAGAGACGAATCGCCCTTCTCAAACCCTGAAAAAAAAAAAAAAATTTTTATAAAAAAAAAAAAATATTAAATAATTTTTATTTTTCTATATACAAATTTTCGTTATCAATTTTAAAATAATGCTTTACTTACCCTCTCCCCATACATCATTAGAACCATCTGGTACCAGGTACCATAGCCTTCAAAATTCACCTCACAAGTATACATATTTTTATACTTTTTTTTGAGGAGAATATCCTTACAACAGCCCACGGTTTGAAGTACACTAACACTCAACCCGACTACGCGAACTCGAGAAGCAAGCAAAAAAAAAAAAAAAAAAAAATTTTCATTTGTCAGCAAAACACGTACAATGCAATGCATTGCAAAATTAAAATATGAATTAAACTTAATTACAAGCACTAGATGACTCCTACTGTTACTCTTTTCATTAAATCAAATTATATTAAGTTAAATCAAAATTTGTAAGTGGCTCTCGCTTATGGGGAAGGTGGCCATAGGAAAACCGAAAAACTATACTAGCTTCTCGCTTTTCCGGGGGAATGTTATGTCCACCCCAAAATTTTTCTTTAAATTTAAATCACCCGCGCAGATGGAAGACTTCTCCATGCGCGAAAGCCACAATAAAATATAAGCTACGCGACTGCTGGTTGACTAGCGGGGACTTCTGCAATCTCAGCACCGCGAGTATTTAAAAAGGCGATCAACAGCCAACGCCTCGTCTTTGATCAAGTAATTCGACTTCCGCGTTTAGTTGACGGACTCGTGCCTTGTAAAAGTCACTCATCTTAATTTGCGCTGCACTTAGGACGAGTTCAGACTTGGTTCAACTGGCAGGCCACGTATTGGTCTTTGAGCAATTAATTCGACTTCCGCGTTTAATTGACGGACCCGTGCCTTGTAAAAGTCACTCATCTTAATTTGCGCTGCACTTAAGACGAGTTCAGATTCGGTTCAACCAGCAACCACCACGTATTAGCTATTAGTTCTAAATATCTAGAGAACCGGAATCTCAGAATTCTAATTTGCTCTGCACTTAGGCGAGAATCCGGGCAGTAAGTTTAAATAAAATACCACTAAAAAGCTAAATTTGCGCACTTTACCCTACGGGGGACTGGAGGACGTTAGCTCAATTAAATTACTAAAATTCATTAAGTTAAATTCTTTAAAATTCAAATTGTGAAAGTGTAAGTTTTAATGTTTATAAAAATAAATCTCAATTAAAGTGAAATCAGTTTCCAACAAGTCATTCCATAAAATAAGAAGCCCGTAATATAAGCAGCCCAAATCCACCCTACTCCATCCGCTGCGAGAACCAACCACAGGGCCCAAGTCAGGAAAAGGCGCTAACAGCAGCCCCAGAATCACGTATACAGTAACAACCAAAATTCCTGCAGAGAGTAAGTACATCTACTCTCATAAAAATCAGTCAGTCTCAAACGAAGGCGTGGTAAGTTCGTATCTCGAAAACGTCCCACATAAATAATTAAAACAACGGAATTAAAACCTCCGTTGCGTATTCTTTAAACTGTTAGTCCAAACCTCTACCGTTTACGCTACCGCTCTAAAAAAAACGCCCTTGGACATAACACGAGCAAGGCTTGCATATAAGAAGAAGTTTTGTTATCAAGGTCAAGCGAGCAAGGCTTGACTTTTAGTACATCGTCTCATCAGTTCATATTCGAGTTACTTTTAAAGAGCTCTTTTCATCAAGGTCAAGTGTATAAGATTAACTTGCATTTGGTCATCTCAACAGCTCTTTTCAGAGCTTACTATTCCAATCTCTTTTTCAAGAGCGTGTGATTAACAAGTCATCTCAAGACTACTACGTAGCCTTTACCACAACGGTCTTTTTCAAGACCACCAAATAATTTCATTAGTAAGAAAACCTACCCAAGTTTGAGGGAAAGTACCGGCATTTATACCAAAACAGAACTATATAATTTTGCTTGGTTGTATATCGCTCCATATATAGTCATACATAATTATACATGATTATATATAACCTCATATACAATTTCATGTATGATCATGTATGATTGTATATAATTATATATACTTATATATAATTGTATATGGAACTATATATAATCCTGCATGGCTGTATAATGCTCCATATATAGTCATATATAATTATATATAATTGAATATAACTATATATGTAATTCCATATATAATCATATATGATTATATACAATCATATATGATTATATACAATCATATATGATTATATAGAAACATTTTTCTATAGGCACCAGGCGGCACCTAACTACGGGAATGTTTTTTGACCCGCTGAATACGAATTTCGAGTCAGTTTAGACCGTCCAGTCTTCAATTTTGAGTAAATTACAAGAAACTCTAAAAAATAGCGAAAATTCGATGTTTTGGCAAGAAAAAAAAATCTTGAGATCTACGGCAAGCATAATTTTCATGTATTTTAATCTGTTAAATACTAATTTTGATCGTACTTTAAGCATCAGGTTTTTTAATTTTAAAAAAATCGTAAAATATCCTTATAAATAGCAAAAATCGAGAAAAATTGGGATTATCTTGGTACAAAAAATTTTGTCGACCCAGATTGACAAAAATTTTCATTGTAAATTAATCTGTTTGATCTGATTCTGCAATAAATTTGGCCCATAGTCCCCTCAAACATTCATAAAAATGCAAAATGTCGATAAAATAACAGAAAATTGCATCTGAAAGAATGGAAAAAAATCTTTCAAACACAATTAAATCAATTTATTGTATCTTTTATTTACAAAATATAAGATTAAAATCTGAAAATGCAAAAAAAAATGTAAAATCTATGAAAATGACGTATAAACAGAATTAGAAGAATGATTTTCCCAACTTTTAAACTGTTTTCCGGTAGTATTGAACTTTTTTATTTTCAAATAATCTAAGAGTGGATTGCTCTTTCTAAACTATTGTTGTATTATTTTGACTTTTATTATTTCATAAAAAAACACACATTTTTGAAACTTACCCAACTTGCTCTCTCCGTATCATTCATTTTACCTTTAAAAAATTAGCATTGTTATGTCCACCCCAAAATTTTTCTTTAAATTTAAATCACCCGCGCAGATGGAAGACTTCTCCATGCGCGAAAGCCACAATAAAATATAAGCTACGCGACTGCTGGTTGACTAGCGGGGACTTCTGCAATCTCAGCACCGCGAGTATTTAAAAAGGCGATCAACAGCCAACGCCTTGTCTTTGAGCAAGTAATTTGACTTCCGCGTTTACTTGACGGACCCGTGCCTTGTAAAAGTCACTCATCTTAATTTGCGCTGCACTTAAGACGAGTTCAGACTCGGTTCAACCGGCAGGCCACGTATCGGTCTTTGAGCAATTAATTCGACTTCCGCGTTTAATTGACGGACCCGTGCCTTGTAAAAGTCCCTTATCTTAATTTGCACTGCACTTAAGACGAGTTCAGATTCGGTTCAACCAGCAACCACCACGTATTAGCTATTAGTTCTAAATATCTAGAGAACCGGAATCTCAGAATTCTAATTTGCTCTGCACTTAGGCGAGAATCCGGGCAGTAAGTTTAAATAAAATACCACTAAAAAGCTAAATTTGCGCACTTTACCCTACGGGGGACTGGAGGACGTTAGCTCAATTAAATTACTAAAATTCATTAAGTTAAATTCTTTAAAATTCAAATTGTGAAAGTGTAAGTTTTAATGTTTATAAAAATAAATCTCAATTAAAGTGAAATCAGTTTCCAACAAGTCATTCCATAAAATAAGAAGCCCGTAATATAAGCAGCCCAAATCCACCCTACTCCATCCGCTGCGAGAACCAACCACAGGGCCCAAGTCAGGAAAAGGCGCTAACAGCAGCCCCAGAATCACGGATACAGTAACAACCAAATTCCTGCAGAGAGTAAGTACATCTGCTAACATAAAAATCCGTCAGTCTCAAACGAAGGCGTGGTAAGTTCGTATCTCGAAAACGTCCCACATAAATAATTACAACAACGGAATTAAAACCTCCGTTGCGTATTCTTTAAACTGTTAGTCCAAACCTCCACCGTTTACGCTACCGCTCTAAAAACGCCCTTGGACATAACATAAAGAACACTGGTGGCAGCGAGGAATTCGAACCCACGAAATTATTTAACTTCCGTTTGAGAAAATTTAAAAACTCTAACAATTTTCGTTCGTTATTCAATTTTTTAGTAAAGTAAAGTAAATTCACCGTGTAAATTTAATCTATAATCTTGTTCAATCTTGACGTAATTTCAATTTTTATTTTAGAACGAATTTTGAGTCTTACGAAAATTTTCTCTTATATTTCGACATAATTTAAATTCTATATTTCGAAAAATTTTCTCTGCCTGGAATTCTCCTTCAAAAGTTATATAACTCCAATAATATTGTTTCGCAATCGGTTTTTGACCTTAGCGTACATTCTGTAGACAATAAATTACCGCAAAAGGAATTCGCTGACGCGTATATGCCAGAGTTGATTAACACCAAACGGAATTTGCAATCGCAACTCCTGTCAGCAAAATTTATTTTAATTCGGTATTGCGAAATAAAGAAATTATTTTTGCTAACTAAGCAATACTAACATTAAACTCTATTTATTTCGAAATTTTGAAAATTTTTTTATCCCTTACCTTTACACTACATTTTAAGAGAAGTGTGCTGTGAACCTAGCACCTCATCTGACAAAATTCTCACAGAAGTTTCCTAGTACTAGAAAGGTGCTTTAATTAGCACTTTCTTTTACGAAAGAAGCTCTCACAAAACTCTTGGGAAGGGTGCTTTGAATTTAGCACCTTCTCTAGATTACACACTCACAAGGGTATAAAACAAATTTTTATATTTGTATACTTGTAATAATAACCCATAATAATTATAAGAAAACTATAATCCCCTATCATCAATCGATAAAATTATAATTTTACGATCCAAAATTTTCGAACAATTTTACTATGTTGGGTTAAAATCGATAAAAATTTTTCCGGAATTCGAGAAAAGTTAATGGGAAAGAGTAGACGGTCGGGCTATCCATACCATCTGAAAAAGATACATTCCGATTTCGTTAACGGCAGAATATACCACCGCCCTCTTATCGAAACAAAATATTTGGAAGAGGATACGGAAACCGCGAATAAGGTAGTCGTCAATCAGGCTGGCGGTCCGAAAATCTTAGAAAACGTTAAGGCTATCCCGGAAAAAAAAAAAAAAAAAAAAATTTATGATAGCTGCACCACTTCTCCTCCTGGGAATCGGATACCTGGCATGGGGAGCTGACGAGGTGAAAATAAAACCAATGGAAGCAAATCCGGGCATACTATACGACCCATTCAAAAGAGTCCACCTCATCAGAGAAGAATGGCAAATCATCAGCTCAATAAACATCGAAAACCTAGTAAATCTTTACCCCTACTTAAATCAAAATATATGGGAAGCTTATGGAATATGTTCTCAAAAATTCAATCATTCATCCTGTATGTCGTACCTGAGAACCAACACACACCGGGAAATATATGCCGAAATTGAGCAAGCAAAACACCGGCTAAGGCAATTCCTCGAAGATCCTCAACTCGAAGAACTACATCCACAGAATCGCACAAAAAGAGCACCATGGTTCGGCTTCGTAGGCTCAATTGCAAGAAAACTATTCGGAACCATGGACTACAACGACAAAGAACATATCTCAAACGAACTAGAAAAGTTATACCAAGACAACAGAGAACTTGTACACTTATCGCAAAATAACACCCACATCATTAAGAGCGAAATCAACGAAATCCTCAAACACGAAATAAATATAACCAAC
Source organism: Cotesia typhae (assembly GCF_013202065.1). Classification (NCBI taxonomy): domain Eukaryota; kingdom Metazoa; phylum Arthropoda; class Insecta; order Hymenoptera; family Braconidae; genus Cotesia; species Cotesia typhae. The sequence continues at coordinate 695,817 of NW_027423776.1, read as the reverse complement.
CGAATCAAAGAATTAGCAAAAAGTTCAGCATCTCTGCAACAAACAACGAATAAACAAATAACTGACATGCAAAGGATTCAACTGTTCTCAATGATCGGCAATGAAAATATTCACCGAATGACTAACCACCTAAGAACTCTTAATAATGCAGAAAAAGCCATAGAGGAAGCAAAATGGGGAAAACTGACCTACCTAACGGTATCAGCTAAACAACTAAACCAAGCCACCGCGGACATGATCAAAAAACATCCGACCTTAAATCCGCCACAACCCCTGGACCACATGGATATCAGCACGCTAGCGAAGTTGTCGAAAGTAGAAACAGGAAAATCGAACGGCCACTTCCTGATAATAATAACCGTACCACTCTTCGACCAGACGCCGTGGTTATCATATGAACTAAAATCACTTCCCAAGGCCGAGAAAATCGGAGATCAATTATCAACATTGACAATTCAGCCTACGTCAAAATATCTAATGACGGAACCTGCATTCGAAGAATATTTCCTCGCTGAACAAGATTACGTGGACAACTGCAAACCCATTGGACCAGACATGGCCTGCCCAACCGACATTCCAACAAAAATAACGAAACTAGAAAATGAAGTAGACTGTGAAATGAAGTTACTCATGAATCCAAAAACAGAAAACCTCAGAGTGTGCAACGTAAGAATAATTGAAAAATGTAAATTGACTTGGATAAAAATGAACGAGAAAAATACGTGGGCATACTCAACGTGCAAAGAAGAAAACATCCAGTGGAAATGCCGAGAACTGATAACCGGAAACACAGTAATCAACGGAACCGGACTAATACACCTACAACAGGGATGCCAAGCAAACTGCAACCAATATAAATTCCGAGGAACAGCTAGAGAATCAACAAACATAGAAATTATCGCACCAAGTTTCAATCTATCTCTCGAAACGTTAAACTTGAGTATCATATTTAACAACGAAAATCCCAATCTACTAACAAAACTTTCAAACCCAGCTACAATCATCGACAAATTCGAACCTTGGGGTCAAGGGCTAGAAGAAAATGAAGAGAAAATGTCATTAATAGCACTAGATCACCAAAATGAAGAAATAAATAAGAAAATAACCATCGGATCGGTATCAACAATCGGAATATTATCGATCATTATAAGCGGGTTCGCAATACAAAAGCTCATTCGTCGATCCCTACTAAAAACACGACAGAACAACAAAATAATCGAAAAGCCAGTCGTTATAGAAGTGAAAACAACAAAAGAAAAAACGACATCACCGTCGAAAGTCAATGAATCACTCCCAGAGAAATCTGAAACCAACGAAGAAGGAAGCTCACCGAGTAAGCAAACAACGACTGAAGAAGCGCCCGAGAACAACGAGAAACCAAAGAAGTCGAAAACATTCCGACTAAAAGACTACAAATCACCGATCTAGACAAACCGAACATCAACATCGTGGAAAATAAGATCAACATTAAAGAATTGTTAATCATAAAACCGATGGCTCATTTTGGGGAAAACCGAAAATTGATAAAGTAAACCATTAATAATAAAAATCTTCCAATGACATTTTGCCTTATGAAATTTTAAAATAGCCAAAAACGAGTCAACGGTTTTCACATCAATATTTCTAAGAGAAAGAGATAGTAAAATGTAAAACAAATTTTCTCTTAATCTACAAAATTTTTTTCTTATTTTACAAAATTTTTTTTGCGACCATAAAACTCACAAGACCGAAGATAAATTTACCTCCGGCCTTGAGGGGACGAGTGGAAACAGCGCAAAACCTCAATTGAAAATTTTTTTACAATAAATATATACTAACACTCAACCCGACTACGCGAACTCGAGAAGCAAGCAAAAAAAAAAAAAAAAAAAAAAAAATTTTCATTTGTCAGCAAAACACGTACAATGCAATGCATTGCAAAATTAAAATATGAATTAAACTTAATTACAAGCACTAGATGACTCCTACTGTTACTCTTTTCATTATATCAAATTATATTAAGTTAAATCAAAATTTGTAAGTGGCTCTCGCTTATGGGGAAGGTGGCCATAGGAAAACCGAAAAACTATACTAGCTTCTCGCTTTTCCGGGGGAATGTTATGTCCACCCCAAAATTTTTCTTTAAATTTAAATCACCCGCGCAGATGGAAGACTTCTCCATGCGCGAAAGCCACAATAAAATATAAGCTACGCGACTGCTGGTTGACTAGCGGGGACTTCTGCAATCTCAGCACCGCGAGTATTTAAAAAGGCGATCAACAGCCAACGCCTCGTCTTTGAGCAAGTAATTTGACTTCCGCGTTTAGTTGACGGACCCGTGCCTTGTAAAAGTCACTCATCTTAATTTGCGCTGCACTTAGGACGAGTTCAGATTCGGTTCAACCAGCAACCACCACGTATTAGCTATTAGTTCTAAATATCTAGAGAACCGGAATCTCAGAATTCTAATTTGCTCTGCACTTAGGCGAGAATCCGGGCAGTAAGTTTAAATAAAATACCACTAAAAAGCTAAATTTGCGCACTTTACCCTACGGGGGACTGGAGGACGTTAGCTCAATTAAATTACTAAAATTCATTAAGTTAAATTCTTTAAAATTCAAATTGTGAAAGTGTAAGTTTTAATGTTTATAAAAATAAATCTCAATTAAAGTGAAATCAGTTTCCAACAAGTCATTCCATAAAATAAGAAGCCCGTAATATAAGCAGCCCAAATCCACCCTACTCCATCCGCTGCGAGAACCAACCACAGGGCCCAAGTCAGGAAAAGGCGCTAACAGCAGCCCCAGAATCACGGATACAGTAACAACCAAAATTCCTGCAGAGAGTAAGTACATCTGCTAACATAAAAATCCGTCAGTCTCAAACGAAGGCGTGGTAAGTTCGTATCTCGAAAACGTCCCACATAAATAATTACAACAACGGAATTAAAACCTCCGTTGCGTATTCTTTAAACTGTTAGTCCAAACCTCCACCGTTTACGCTACCGCTCTAAAAACGCCCTTGGACATAACAGCATCCTGAAATATAGTTCTAATTTAGGGTCTATTAAAAATTCTCTCTTTTAATTTTGCATCACTTATCGCCAGAAACTTTTCTCTCAAGTACTAAGAACAATCACCATCCTTATCCAGAGCTTTGACATATTGTTTGATGAGACCTAGTTTGATGTGAAGTGGCGGTAGCAGATAGTTTGAAGACTAAATTATTGGTGTTCGTATTACATTATGAGTACCAACATTGAATTGCACTCTCGTAGGCCATTCTTTTTTCAAATAGTGATTCTTTCTGTCTCTGCTATCCAACAAACATAGATAGCAAGGATATTTTGTGAATCCTGATTGTTGGCCTAAAAGATGTGTTACGATTTTGAGATCCCCGCAAATTTGCCATTGGTCTTCTGAAAACTTTATCTTATCAAATACAATTCCCAAATTTTTACGGGTCTCTTTAGGCTTCGTTAAGTGGGCTATTGGAATTGGTGCTAATATGTTTCCAACAGATTTTGATTTTTTAGTCTTGATGCCAGTAATTCAGTTCCATCCTTAAGCAAATTCAAATCACGTATGAGATCAGTTAGTTCTTCTCGACTAAATGTTTTATGATCTTTTTTTTTCTCATCTGTCATGAAATCTCCATCTTCGGGATTTTCATCTTCAGAAATTTTTTCTTCCTCTTTTTCCTCCATTGGCATTTTATCTTTTTTTACTTCCATCTCTTCAAGAGCTTCGGTTTTATCAACAATAACTGTTTTCTGTGGTTTAACAGCTGATGAAACATTGGCGTACTGTATTTCACTTCTTTTTGACGAAGTAAAACCGGCAATTTTAGTCAAATAGAAGTAAGTCATGCGAACTAGTTGGTGAAGTTCAGATCATGGTAATTATAAATTTCAAGATTTCTCTGTTTTTGGTTTTTTCGCATCGTGTCAACATAATATTACATCAACCATAAACAAAGTGTAGAATCCAGGCAGAAACCAAATTTGTAAGTTGAATGCAAATGCATTCTTCAAAATTTCGTTTTAATCTATCTGAAAACGTTCTGCGGTTTTTAACCGGCTCAAACTCCCCACAAACGTAACAAAATAGATCAGGACTCTTATTGCATAGATGGGAATTGCTTCTTGTAATAGTATACTAGAGAGTAGCCAAGTTTCCCACTGCTGACGAGGTGCAGTTGCTGGATGACGACGCCTGCGGGCCTGATTTCTCACCCTGACCAGAAGCCGATACTAGGTTTCCGAATCCTTGCATCGTAAAGTACTCATCACTTGTACCTGCCATGATGACACACACGCCGTTAACTCAGGGACTCTGCCAGATGATTCTGTTGCCTACCGTCACCCCGAGGAGGTGCCCTGGTTGCAAGTACAAGTAATCATACAATGAAATAAAGTCTGCACATCGAAGAAGTTGAAATCCCAACACGATGGCAAATTTTTACTAAATCCAGGAAAATGAGGAAGACGAAGTATCCACGTCGTAGATCATTCGAGAATAAAGCAGTCAATACCCTCGAAAAACTGTTAAAAATCCAATTTGTGTACATTTTTGGATCTTAATCTCGTATTTTAGAAATAAAAAATACAAGAAATTTATTTAATTGCGTTTAAAAGATTTTTTCCATTTTTTCAGCAGAAATTTTCTGTTATTTTATCTGTTTTTTGCCGTTTTATGAATGTTTGAGAGGACTATAGGCCAAATTGATTGCAGAAACAGTTCAAACAGATTAAATTGCATAGAAATCTTCGTCAATCCGGGGCCAGAAAATTTTTTGTACCAAGATTGCAATTATAATTGCAATTTACCAAAGATTTCCTGATTCATACTCCACTTTTATTTTATCTTAGACAATGTATTGGTCAAATTTACCCCGAAAAATTTATTGAATTATTTACAGATTTTAAGTAAATTTTCATCTTTAATAATTTAATCAGACAATTTACTAGATTTATTTTATGCTAGCATAAGCCAAATTACCCATTACTCAATTACCAAGAATCCAATTTTACACATGGCATCAAGATCTTAAATTAATGAACCATAATTATTCCTAATATTATTGATTAACAATTTTGTAATTTATTCTAAACCGAATGATTGTGACTGCACGAAATGGTGGTGACCTTCAGTAAACAGAACAGCCTGGCTGATTTCGCATGCCGGAGAAATCACTAAAATCTGCTAGTAGTGTCTGGAATTTCACAACTTTTCATACAATCTTGTCGTACTTTTCATACATACTTGTAGTTCCTCACGAAAAAATCCAACCTCTTTCTTTCTCAGTAATTGTATTATTTATAATTACGGATCAGCATTAGCGGTTATCCCAAATTTATAATCAATTAAACAAAACTGGCAATACAGACCTAGCATGCAATTCAATTACTCAAATTTAGTGCTTCGCTCCAAGTCGGTCGAGTGAATGATAAATAATTACCTAGGTAATTATATACGTTATTTGCCGTATTCGTTTTGACAAGATGTACAGCCACAATACATTTTCTAAATTTTGTAGTTCTTTTCTTCTTTTCTCTGCTGTCTCCACTTCCACTACTCCAGTTCCTCCACCTCGGGGCCTTACTCACTAATTTTGAACTGTGAATACGAGGGCTATAGATCACAGTACTGTGTATACGGATAAGAGATGAAAAGATAAAACTTTGAATTTTTTAACATTTATCCATTGTTATTTCAAGATAATGTAAAAAAATTCGAAATAAAAATCTTTCTTAGAGCGGAAGTTATATCACCCTGTAGACATTTGCTTTGAAAAAAAAGGTTCGTGACTTCTTCCATGATTTCAACTGAATAGTATATGTGGATAAAAAAAAAATCAGAATTTTCATCTAGAAGTCTAAATGCGTGAATCTTTTCACCGTTATCATTTCATTGTTCGTCAAAAAAAAAAAAAAAACTCCAAAAAATGCGTAAAAAACTACCAACTAGTTGAACCCTCTTGATAAAGTACACGACTCAGGATGTAAAACATCAGAACGTACTTTACGATCAAAAAATTTTTTATTACTGCACATCAATATTTTGAAAAAATGATAAATTTAATTTTCCTTAACTAATATGTACTTTTTTTGTATACATAGGTCACTTTACACAATTAATATGGTCCACCAGCCAATATTTCGGAGTTGGCAAGGCTCGAAGTCGAAGTGGAAAAATTATTGTAGTAGCAACTTATAAGCCCATTGGTAATATTTCCGGTCATTTTCAAAGAAACGTATCACCACCATTTCCAGAATCCGGAAATGTGACATTGCCACCATCGCAAAACAGTGATGATAATTCGATGGAATCTAACGTGTCAATTATAAGCAGTGATAGTTTGCTTCATTCACTAAAAAATAGCAGTGTTTATTGACTTTATTATTCTTACTTAATTGTATAGTGTTGATTAAAAAAGGAGCTCAAAATAAAGTACACAAGTTAAAAGTTTTTGCATGATTTTACAGACGTCTGATCAAATTATCTATACTAGTGTTACGTTCCACGAATTTTCGCCTAAACTCGATTCCTTTTTTTTTTCAAGATTTATTTTATTTCATTTAAAAGCGTTTACTTTAATTTAAGATGATTCTCAGAACGCATACCAAGCGATATCAGTTGCTTCGCTGGTGGTTATACTAACAGCGGAGTAACGGAAATCGCTTGTGATAAGGCGTTAGCAGAGAGTTGCCGTGGCCGCGGATAACCAAAACATCTTGTGTCAGCATGGGACCCGGGCTTCGTCAACTCTCTCAGAAGTAACCTGAGCTACCAACATAGCTGACAATAAGATTTATAAACATTATTCTGGAGCGGATCAATTCAGAAGATATCGAGACTCTCGAGTGCAGAGAGCTCTATCCTCAGGCTTGAACCTCTCCAGATACTATTTTCTAATAAACCAGCAATACCAAACATATAGTCCAGTACACTTATTACGTGGCGGGGCGCTTTACAGCAGTTCTAACCCATATGAGAAAACCTTCCGGCTACAGCGCTAGCTAGCTTTACGCCAACCTAACCCTCCTGCTACGCGAGCGCTTACTCAGCGTATCCCCATGTCCCTATCTCTTCGGCAAGAGCGCTAGCCAGCGTTCAGCCAGCACCGAATTCCTGTACGTAAATGCCTCGAGGAAAACGGTCATGCCGATCAGGTCGCTCGGTACAAGAGAATCGTCGTCGAGTGGCCCAGCCATTCTACTTGTCGTTGTCAACAATCAGCAACGAAACTCCAGCCAAACCGCGGGCGGAAGTAGTGCGGAACGCGAAACAAGTAGTGCGAATAACCGACGACGAGATATTAGTCGAACCACAAGTATGGGTAGTTGGAACCGCCGCAGAAGACTCGCCCAAATCACCCACGAGTCAAGGTCCACCGCCCTGCGTATTCGACGGACATCACCAGGGCTTGGGAATTGATTCCAATCGAGGTTCCGGAGGTTCACCCTCCAGGAGATGTAATTCCAATCAACGACCCCAGATACGGGTATTACTCCGAGGAGTTCTTCCGAAAGACGGGTCACGATATCTTTTGGCCTTTCGAAGCTAAGTGGTTAGAAACCGAGGGGGTTATCTGGGCAGATTTATAGGGCCCATAATGATAATTCCATAATAAACAATAATGAGCAGGGCCTCGAAGTTGGGGCAAAACAATTAGCGATGAAAAGAGAGCAAAACTTTAGTGACAATGGCGTGAAAAAAAACGATCGCAACATGAAAAAGAAGCAAGTTCACACGTATCGATTAATAAAATAGTCTAATTCGAAATGTCAAAAAAATTGAGGTTGGTTGTAAGCACGCGGATTTAGAGAATGACAACCTAAAAAAAAAACATTGAAGGCATTTAAAATTTTCGCCGAAATGATTATAAGGCATGATAATGTCAAATTGACCAACACAGATGATCTTTAGAGTCGTGCGATGTATTATCCGCGGAGTATGAAGTACCTGTGTAGTAAAAGGACCATGCTATTAAGGGTAGAGAAAAAAAATTTTTTTTGGGATAGTAAATGGATATTCTATTTGATAGAATTTCAGGTCGATACACGACCTGAGTGTCAGGTGTTGCAGTCCGTAGGCTAACTCGAAAAATTTCGGTATAAAATCTGTCATTTACTAATTTTCACAACCACACACGGCCTGAGCTTTAACAGCAAACGCCAGGTATTACGGCCCGTAGGTTTATTATTAAAATTCTTGACTACGATTTCGTACTCTCTGGACTCCATAACCGCACACGACCTGAGCGTCAACATGATACTCCAGGTATTGCGGCCCGTAGGGTTATTCTTAAAATTGATATTTTTAATTTTTTACTCACTAAATTTTATAACCGCACATCTACGATTTAACAACAGACTCCAGGTGTTGCGGCCCGTAGGTTTAGTCTCAAAGTTCTTGACTAGGATTTCTTATTCACCAAATTCAATAACCGCACACGACGTGAGCTTCAACAACAGACTCAAGGTGTTGCGGCCCGTGGGTTTATTTCAATCGATCGAGTCAGGAATTTCGGAGAAATTCGGAAAAAACACTTTTTTCGGTTTTCTTTCGACAACGATAACTCACGAACGAATCATCCGATTTTGACCGGGCTTGCAGTGATCGCCGTAGTTTTTTGATCTTAAGAGCTGATTAAATTTTGGAATTGATCGGTAAAGCCATTTTAAAGTAATTCCAAAAAATCATTTCTTGTAGGTTTTTTGAGATTTTTTAAAATTTACTAGTTTGACTCGGTCCAAATAGTATTCAAAATCTAAGTTTGGTCAAACCTTTTCGAATGACGTCAACCGCGATAAAATCGGTCAAGCCGTTCAAAGGTTATAAGAGGGTCGCGCACACGCACACACACACGCACACACACACACACGCACACACACACACACACACACGCGCGCGAGCGGACATCATCGCGACAATAATCAGGGAAGCTTCCTAGGAGCTCAAAACGTCAAGATCTGATGAGAACTCGATTTTCGAAAAACGGGGTAAAACCAATAACTTCCCGATTTTCATAAATTTTCAATTTTCTTAGCGCGGAGTTAAAAAGTTACACGCCGATCTCGTTTGAAATTGAATTTTTATTAAAAAAAAATGTTTAATTTTTTGATTTTTTTTTCATGAACCTGTAAATGCTTACTAGCAAAGTACCTGAAATTATAGATAAAAAAATATCCTACAAGAACGTACTGAAAAGTTATTTATCCAATTCCAAGTCAAAAGAAGTTACACGTCCATCTCATTTAAGAATTAAAATTTTATTGAAAATGAAGGTTTTATTCTTGATCTTTTTGCATTTATCCGTAGATTTTTAGCTATTTACTTAACATTATGAATTAACGCTCGCTGAAAAAATTTCAATTAACAGATTAGGACATGGTTAACTATGCAAGATAAAATTAAAAATATTTTTAGCTTTAGGATTCAGGATAATTAAGAAAACCTATATCGAAACCAGTGTGAAGGATAAAACTAAGAATATTTTCAGGGTTATGATCCGAGACAATTAAGAAAAAAAATACCCAGACCAGTATGAAGAGTAAAATTAAGTAAATTTTTAGGGTTAGCATCTCGTTTATTACCCTGATCAGTTGGAAAGATAAAATTAAGAATATTTTTAAGGTTAAGATCCAAGGCAATTTAACGACAATACTTAGACTAGTATGGGGAATGAAATAAAAACTATTTTTAAGGTCAAGATTTAGGCTGAAAATCGTGCTCGTTATCTGGCTTGTCATCTTCCGTGTACTGAATAATTTGCTAAATCCTCCCTAAGACTGTCAGTAAAATTATTAGTACGATATCCAGTAAAACCATAAACTAGACCAATTGCAAGATCAGCAGCCAAATTTCAGGAGATATTCTCAGCAAGATTATTGGTGCGACGATCAACAGAACAATTGACTACTATCTTCAACATTACTTCGGTGCGATGATGAGAAACTTCTAAGCAGGACTATCTGTAAGATTTTTAGCAAAAATACCTGCATATCAAGTAACAACCATTTTGTTTATTAACCATAACAAAGAACATAAAACTCAATTTTGATTAGTATTATCTTCGTCTTGAATTATTGCTCCGGAGGTTTATTATTTTTTACTTGTTTTGGATATTTTAGAGTGTACAAGAATTGAGAGACACACTTATTAAATTTATCGTGAGTTAATTGATTATCTCCATCGGAGTTTTGCAATGAAAAATCTGGAACAATATGATAAATTTAGATAAGTAAGTCAAAATTACTTCAAAGTCAATAAAAATAGCTTACTTTTGACAGAATTCAGTAGCTTTTCTCAATTCAGATCTTGATGGAAGCTACTAAGAGTCATCTGTTTTAATTTCGCGTTTCCCAATAAACTCTTCAATAACCGTCGAGTGATTTCTTTTGGCTTGTTTCTAAATTTCTGGATATCTTTTAAATCAAGAGAATTAACTAATACATTGCTTCCTTCTATCAACTTAACATATTTAACATTAGAAGTAGGCATACTTATAGATGTAACATTGCCAACAACCCCAATATCAATACCAACAACATCAACAGTTCCAGCACCAGCACCGATAGTAGAATCAGCATTTGCAGTAATACCAGAACTAGCATGAGTACCAGCAAAACCACCAATATCATCTCTAGCACTAGCACAGCATCATCGTCAACTCCAGCATTGGCACCAACATCTGCTTCAGCACCAACAACATCTTTAGCTTCAATGTCGGCATCAAAATCATTTTCAGCTCCGACATCGGCATAACACTTACTCCAGCTCCAGCAATAGTATCAGCTCCAATATTATCTTCAGCTCTAATATCAGCAACAACATCTGCTTTAGAGCTAACATCTGCTAGAGCACCAACATTATATTCAACTTCAATATTGGCACCAACATCTGCTCCAGCATCAACATTTTCAACGCCAATTTCAGTACCAACATTAGATCCAGCACCAGCATCATTTTTAGTTTCGCTATCGGCAATAATATTGGCACCACCAATAATATTTGCTATAGCACTGGCATCAACATCATCAACTTCAATATCAGCACCAACATCTGCTCCAGCATCAGAACTAACATCAACTCCAATAGTAGTACAAACATCTTCAGCAATAACATTGGAACTACCGTTATTTCCAGCATCAACACTAAACTTAACATTGAGGAAAACACCAGCATGAGCACCAATATTATCATCAACTTCAATTCTAGCTCCAACGTTAAAATGTGCATCACAATTAGCATCAGCAACAACATCTACTCCAGCACAAATATCAGTATTGGATAACATATTTTCGCTAGCAGGCCGAGAACAGGTATTCTTCTTCAAACAACTCTGTTCTGAACCAGTGATGATCCCATTAATGTTTACAATTAGGCTTTCCAGCCAATCAATGTTTTCTATCATTTTAAAAGAAGAAATTGATTTGATTAATTATATAATTATTAAAAAAAGTTGAACCTCAAACTTACCATTTTCAGCGATGATAACAGCGGATTGGAATTTTCGCCCCCAACTAACGATAGCACGATTAAATTGTAACCGTTTGTTTATCAAGATAGAATGAATTATGCTGGTTTTCTTTTCATTAGGCCAGAAAATAAGAGCAAACATTTCAAATATTTCAGATAGAATTTTTAATTTGACAGCTGTCTTGAAGTTACGAACTGTTGCGATGACATAAAAAAAAATGATGAACACAATGAAATACTTTTAAAAGAACTTATATTTTTTATAATTTAATACGGGGCAAGATTTTAATAACTTAATAAATTATTGCAAAGTGAATATTTTAAGAAAATATATCTCTATTAATTTGTTTTGGAGTATACATTTAGATGTGAAGAAAGTAAAATTAACATTACACCGGCACACAAAAAAAAAGTTGTCAGTACTGATGATCGAACCTACCCACCTTTATGTATTTTGACGCACTGAATCCGAATCTAAAGTCAGCTTTGCCCGTACATCCTCAAAATTCGAGTGTCCAAAAAACCAAAAAATTTGGCCAAAACTCATTCAGAGCTTCAGTCACATATGCAGCCACGTTTTCTGCGTTAGGGGTTCTAATTTCACCACATTTTATTAACCGCCCCCTTGATGGTCTGTCTTCGAATAACGCACCAACAATAATATTGACTACGCATCGACGTCGCGAATCAACAGTTTCATCTGCAGAAAGCCAAATTGGATTATCTCGTATCTCCTCCCGTATGGCCTGTAAATTCTCATTATAAACAATAGGCACATAAGTTTTACTTAACGTTGTTGGATCAGGAACTTTATGTTGTGTATGGGTTTCAAGAAATTTAGCGAAAATCGGTTAACAGACTTTATCGAAACTAATGTCAGACTTGATACATACTGCAGCTAAATCTTTAAAGAACGGAGAATGTCGACTGTTTAAGTTTGGAAGGTGTTGGGGAGCAGGGAAAACGTTGGTTTCGTAGATTGATAGCGTCCTGATGTTTGTTCGTCCTTAAATGACGTTCAAACGTGTACAGTTTCAGACTTCAATGCAGTGGTACACAATAAACACCGGACACAGTCGTCTTCAAGTCTAACGTGGTCTTGTGGTATATGTAATTCTTCCAAATAACGTTAGTAGGTTCGAACCCGATCATTTCGTACCGCCATTTCAGCAGTTATTCAATTTAAACACAGATTAATGAACGGAGAACGCAAGTAAAAACAAACAGAAAGTAAAAATGAGTAACTCACAAAAACAAGTAATAATTATTTTAATAAACTAACTACCACAATTTAAAGAATTCAAAAAATAGCATAAGCTACAAAAATTTGTGTCAACACCAATAGATATTAAAAATTAACAAGCAAACAATTGTATAAAATGTTTAATGAAAACGACTAAAATAGAAATATAACACAATAACTAATGATTATTTTAATCCAAAATAAGATAAAATTAAGATATATTATTATTTATTAAATAAGTCACTTTTTTACTTTCTTTTTACTTAGCACAACTGTCAATTGAGGCAAGAAACGTGAAAATATCAGTTTATCATAAAAAAAAAAAAAACAAAAAGACGAAAAACTATTGATTCTAAAAATTAATTCAAAGCAATTAAAACATTTGAATTAATAAAAGAATAATATCATAAAAGTACATTAATATTTTAATACCCACATAGTATTGTCATCGAGTAAAAGATTTATCTTTAGTGTAAAAATCAAACTTTATCTGACTCTCTCTATGAATATTCTAAGAGGAAACCCACGGGCCATAGTGCCTTGAGTTTGTTGTTAGAGCTCAGACAGAGTAAACTCACGGGCTCCGTCGACTGGAGTCTGTTGTTACACCTCAGATCATGTGCACTTATGAAATTTATTAAATAAAAAAATGTAAATATCAATTTTCAGAATAAACCCACCGGCCGCAATACCGAAAGTCTGTTGTTGAAGCGCAGATCATGTGTGGTTATGGAATTTGGTGAATAAGAAATCTCAGCCAAAAACTTTAAGAGTAAACCTACGGGCCGCAACACCTGGAGTTTGATATTAAATCTTAGATCATGTGTGGTTATGAAATTTATTGGATAAAAAAATGTAAATATCAATTTTCAAAATAAACCCACGGGCCGCAATACCTGGAATCTCTGTTGTTGAAGCACAGGTCGTGTGCGGTTATTGAATTTGGTGAATAAGAAATCCTAGTCAAGAACTTTGAGACTAAACCTACGGGCCGCAACACCTGGAGTCTGTTGTTAAATCTTAGATGTGCGGTTATAAAATTTAGTGAGTAAAAAATTAAAAATATCAATTTTAAGAACACCCCTACGGGCCGCAATACCTGGAGTCTCATGTTGACGCTCAGGTCGTGTGCGGTTATGGAGTTCAGAGAGTACGAAATCGTAGTCAAGAATTTTAATAATAAACCTACGGGCCGTAATACCTGGCGTTTGCTGTTAAAGCTCAGGCCGTGTGTGATTGTAAAAATCAGTAAATAACAGATTTTATACCGAAATTTTTCGAGTTAGCCTACGGACTGCAACACCTGACACTCAGGTCGTGTATCGACCTGAAATTCTATCAAATAGAATATCCATTTACTATCCCAAAAAAAATTTTTTTTCTCTACCCTTAATAGCATGGTCCTTTTACTACACAGGTACTTCTTACTCCGCGGATAATACATCGCACGACTCTAAAGATCATCTGTGTTGGTCAGTTTGACATTATCATGCCTTATAATCATTTCGGCGAAAATTTTAAATGCCTTCAATGTTTTTTTTTAGGTTGTAATTCTCTAAATCCACGTTCTTACAACCAACCTCAATTTTTTTGACATTTCGAATTAGACTATTTTATTAATCGATACGTGTGAACTTGCTTCTTTTTCATGTTGCGATCGTTTTTTTTATCATCAGGTCCTGATAATAAGAAGGTAAGCTCATCTGTGACAACACACAGGGGGTTGATCGACTACCCAATGTGTCAAAACCTGGTATTTAATTATTTAAAGTCTTAATAAATCTATTCACGTAATTATTGGGAACGTAACAGTAAAAAAAAAATAATATTTGCCTTATCTTAAAAAAGGTGGACAGGCTTCGAAAATTTTTTTTACTTCCTACCAAATAAAATGATATTTTTTTTAAATCAGAAAGTTATTGGTTCGACCAAGTTTTTCGAAAATCAAATTTACATCAGATCTAGTCGTTTTGAGGTCCCAGGAAGCTTCCCTAATTATTCCGACGACGGTGTCTATCTGTCTGTATGTCTGTATGTATGTATGTATGTATGTATGTCTGTATGTATGTATGTATGTATGTATGTATGTATGTCTGTATGTATGTATGTTTGTATGTATGTTTTTTTTTTATACAAGAGATAAAATACATTTACGTATACCAGGACGAGATGTTTGTCCTGGTTATGTCGGACTCGGAAGTCAATATTATTGACAACAATACCAACTAAACATCCTCCTCTCTTCTTTCCCTATAGATGTTACAGGGAAGACTGGATCGGAACCGCGTTAGCATTACGTCAATCCAGTCTGTGCTGCGTCTTGCAACACCTACTCCTGGCTACTGATCTGCAACAGCTGACCAGTTTTTCTCTTGTTCGATCATAGAGGTCGCCAAGCTGGAGGGGGAGAGCCTGGCGCCTATCTCTTCGGTACTGCTTCTGTAGTCCTTCCACCAAGCACACTCGAAGAATGTGTGTTCAGCGTTGTCAATTTTGTCCGGGCAATTTTGCATGTCAGCTTGTCCTGTAGTTTCATCCTGTAGAGGTAGTCATTGAATTGGCCATGGCCTGTCAAGAGCTGGGTCAGAAGAAAAATCCGTGTCTCCGTGTTGTCGAGAGAGCCAGACGTTTATGTCCGGGATCAGGCGCGCCGTCCATCTGCCCGTTTCCCCTGACGTCCATCGGTCTTGCCACGCCTGTTGCATTTCCTTTTTTTATTCTCGTCTTTGCTTCCTTGGAGTTGTCACCATTCCTTTATGCGTTGTAGAGTTTCACTCTCTCAAATGCTAACAAGTCAATCGGCGTGGCCCCTGCTATTACCATTACCGCTGCCTCTGAAACCGTGCGATAGGCACAAGTAACTCTCAGCGCTCCTTGTCGTTGCACTGCTGCTATTTTGTGCCGATAAATCGGCTGTCTAAATATGTCCGCCCGTATCTCCGCTCCGTATAGCAGTATTGAGTGGACTACTTCCAAGAGCACCCTCCTTTTTTTGGTTCGTGGTCCAATGGTGTTGGTCATGATTCTCGACAGGTTGGAAACTACTTTGTTGGCTTTTGTGCAGGTGTTTTCAAGGTGTTCTCGGAAGGACAGCTTCTCGTCGATCACTACACCTAAATAACGCAGTGCCCTCGTGGACGTCAGTGTTGTCCCGCCCATGTCTACGACGAACGGTTTTGGGAACCACTTTTGTCGGGTCAGGACGACGATCTCAGATTTTTGCTTGGCAAGTCGCAGGTGATGTTCCTCTAGCCAATTTTCGACGATATCGATGGTTTCCCGGACTAGTAGTTCTGCCTCCTCTGAACTATCAACGACTATCGTAGCCGCGACGTCATCCGCGAAGCCCGTGAGTTCCACCTGCTTCGGCAGCGGAATTCGCAGGAGCTCGTCGTAGTCAGCGTTCCATAGGTTGGCCTACAATTGAGCCTTGGGGCACGCCAGCCGTTACGTCATGTTCTTGATAGCCCTCTGTTGTTTCCACAATCAGCTTTCTCTCATCAAGGTAATCGTCGATCATTTTCAGATTTTCTGGCTCCACGTCAAATTTGTGCTCCAGAGCGTCTAAAATATCCTCCCAATTCGCGCTGTTAAAGGCGTTTTTAACGTCAAATGTTAGGAGAAGACAGACCTTGCGAGCTTTGAGACTACCAGACCATGCTCCTCTTGCTATCTCCGTTACCTTCTGAATTGCACCGATTGTTGATCGTCCTTTCCGGAAGCCATGTTGGTTAAAGGCAAAACCTCCAGTACGATCGATGTCATTGCGTAGCCTCCCTTGAATGAGCTTCTCGAGCAGCTTTTCGGCAATGTCCAGCATGCAGAGTGGTCTGAACGACGAAGGTGTTATAGGGGCTCCCTTCCCCTTGTCCAAAAGGACCAATCTCTGCCGCTTCCAGATCTTAGAGAACGTGCCGGTTGTCAGACAGGCATTGTAAGCGCTTAAGAGTATGTCTGGGTACTCCAGGGCTACAATCTTGATGACAGATGCCGGTATGCCGTCAAGACCAGGTGCTTTTCCTGTCTTGATAGTCTTTGCCGAGTGTTGCAGTTCCTTGGTGATAAAGGTTGTTGTTTTGTCATTTTTCGCATAATGTCTCTTCTCCCGGAGCGGGTGTCTGGGAAACAGCTCCGCCACGATGCTGTTCATCAAGGCAGGACATTTTGGCGCTTCTGGCAAAGCCTTTCCAACTCGTTTAGTTACGATTTGGTAGGCCTTACCCCAGAGGTCGTTGTTGAGGTCGTTGCAGATCTCTTTCCACAATATCGCTTTACCCGCTTTAATAGCTTTATTCAAAGGCTTTTTGGCCTGCTTGTACTCCATCGAATATTTATTATGGTCGAGAGAATGCTTCGCAGCTCTCGTTGCTCGTGGGCGTAGCTTGTGGTAGGTTTTTCGAAGCTCTGCTATCTCTTGTGACCACCAGTATGCCGGCCTATGGGAGCCTTGCTTTTTCAGCCGTGGCATTGAGGCATCACACGAGGCAACAATCAGTTCCATCGCTTTTGAGACTATTGTTTCCGTCTCCTTGCGGAGACTTAGAATCAGGCTACTCCGTTCAGTAGACAAGCTCTGATTCAAGGATGTTCGCAGTGCTTCTTCATCAAGCTTCCTAGCATTCCACTTCCGCAGTTTATTGTCATGCCGCGAGCGCGGATTGGGTGCTAGTCCAACACTAAATGTCACATACTGATGATCACTACCACTATATTCTTCGGATACGGTCCAGCCTTCAATCATATTCGCAATCCTTGGGGCCGCCAACGTAATGTCAAGGATAGATTCCCGGTATCCTGGTCTTCTGAAGGTCGTAGTAGTCCCGGTGTTCAGCACTATGAGGTTCGTTCTTGCTGCAAAGTCCGCTACTTCGTCTCCTCTGGCGTCGAAGCATTCAGCGCCCCATTCAGCCGATTTCGCGTTGAAATCACCAGCTACGATGACTTCTCCGTCGAACTTGCCGATAGCGTCCTCTATGTTTACCATTTTCTGGCGAAACACACTAATCCCTTGATTGGGTGAAAGGTAGACGCTTACAAAGTAGGTCTTGGGGGTTTTGATCGAGACGAAGCCCTCTTCGCTTCCGCTGTTGTTGATGGTGATCTTTTTCGAGTTTACGATCCAGATTGCTGCCGTTCCAGATTTATCAGCGAACCATGTTCTATCCTGAATATTCAGATATTGTTCGGAGATAAGGCAGACGTCAATCTTGTCTTCGAAGACACGTTGGCGCAGCAGGTTTTGCGGTAAGGCGCACCTATTCAGGTTGCCCTGTAGTATGCGTGTCATTTTTAACCTCTCGTAGCTTCTGCAAGTGCTATGCGGAATTCCTTGCAAACTCCGGTACCAGGAATATGGCATAGACCATCTTTGGCATCTTTGTCCGCAGTGCAGAGGAAGCAACTTGGCTTTTCAGTGCAGTTTACGGCCTTGTGATTTTTTCCGCCACATTTGTAGCAGCACGTGCTTCTGTCTGGTCCCGAACATTGCTGTGTGTGGTGACCGAACCCGAGACATTTAAAGCAGCGGGTTACTTTTGCAACTTGGCGTATACGGCAGTTAACCCAGCTGATCATTATACGGGCCTTGTTGAGAGCCTTAGTCGCATTGGCTTCGTCGATATCGCAGAAGGCTGCTCGATTGCCTCGTGGTGTGGGTTTTGTCAAATTTACCCGTTTGATCTCTAGGCTGTCAGTAAATTCACGTTTGAGTGCTTCACGGACTTCGCTCTCGGTAGAGATTTCATCCAAGTCAAGGATCTCGATCGTTGTTGTTGGTGTTAGCGTCTTGACCGCGCCGATGTTTGCAGTGGCTGACTTAACTGCATCGGTGAAAGCCTTGCTATCCTCGGTCTTTCGAGCCATTTCAAGGAGAATACCTCCGTGCCTCGTCCTTTTGATAGACCTTATGTCTACTCCAGTCGCTGTCGGGCTAACCTTGGCCTTGATTTCCTTGAGGAGATCAGCGTACGTTCGCCCTTCAGCTGGTTGGACAAGCACAGCCTTCGTTCTTGTTTTTTTCCTTTTTGGTCTCTTTGAGCCACCATAACTTAGCTGGTTTTGGGCTTCAGAAGGTTTTGCCCCTGGCTCCTTTTCTCTTTCCTTCTTTTTCTTTTGCCTAGTCACTTTGATCCAAGCATTATCCCGGGCTGTCTTTTTCTGTGCTGGCTTGTCAATTTCAGAGGAGGGGCTGGGTGTAGACAGCGGCCTCTTCTTTTTGTTCTCTTTTCCTTGCTGTGGTTTCTCAGGAGTGACCAAAAACGCTTGTGGTTTTGTGGTCATCTCCGGAGATGTTTGCGTGGTTGTCGCCGACATCGTTGCTGGTTTGTTGGCCAACTTATATGCCGTGGCAATGGACGCTACTAATTTTCTGAGTTCATGATGGAGATTTCTCTTATCCTTTATGAACTCAGTCAACTCTTCGATCTTGCTGCCGAGCCGTTCCATTGGTGATTGTTGGCCGGTGACAGTCGGTAGAGAGTTGATCCTCCCTCGATATGTGTTAGTGTTGACGGGAGCAACAGGTCTTCCACTTCTTGGAAGAACGCCTGTTAGCTGTGTGTCAACTTCCATCTGTGCTGTTTCAGTACTCCCTGTAGCATTGCTAGACGGCAAAGCCACGGAGTCCACTCTGCTGTTCAAACGGTCGCTTGATAACGACGAGTTCAGGCCCGCTTGTACGCCTTCCCTCGCCGGTACTGAGGTATACCCCTTCTGCACCGTAGACGATGTTTGAATGTTTTCTGACATTTCATATCATCTTTTTGCTAGGTTTTGGTCCACCCCGAGTATTTTATTTCCTCGGAACCCGACGTATCTGGCGCGCAGGTATGACGAGTATTCCCCTATCCGCCACCTGGGGAGGCGCCCGATGCGGGACCCAGCAAGCCCGACAAGGGGTATGTATGTATGTATGTATGTATGTATGTATGTATGTATGTATGTATGTATGTATGTATGTATGTATGTATGTATGTATGTATGTATGTATGTATGTATGTATGTATGTATGTATGTATGTATGTATGTATGTATGTATGTATGTATGTATGTATGTATGTACGTATGTATGTATTGTAACAGGTTGCTTTAAGTGCCGCCTGTCAATCATAATATCTATTGAATTTAATTGAAGTAAGATTTTGAGTTATTTTTTTCCATTGTTGTCCATTGGTTGGATTCGCCGCGACCAAATCGCCCTCACGTGAATTAACCGACGAAGCTCGATAGCGCGAAAACCCTAGGAGTTATGTTGCGACGAGAAATACTTAAGTTGGTAATTCAAAGTTACTTATCGATCGGTAAAGCCGTTTAAAAAAACTGCAAAAAAATTTTTTTCAAAAGTGGTTTTTTTTTAATTTTTTTAAACGGCTTTACCGATCGATTCCAAAAACTTATCAGCTCTCAAGCTTCAAAAACGACGTCGACTACTGCCAACTACGTCAAAATCGGTTCATTCGTTCAGGAGATATCGTGAACGAAAGAAATCGAAAAAATTACATTTTTTAACAAAAAACTAAAATTTTACATCTGATTAATTTATGTTAAAATTGAAAAATTTCAAAATTCTGATTGTTGTCAGTTATTAGAAATAATCCCTCGAGGAATTTGAGTACCGCCATTTTGTTGTTTACTGTTGTAAGGTTGTTATTATTATTATTTGTATATCTTTCGACGTGTACTCCGGGGTAATCGGCATCGATTACCCACTAATCGAGCTTTGGAATCGCATGAGATTCGACTTACCGACCTCGAGTAAAAAATTCACCTCCTTAGAAAAAACTTATCCCCTAGGGAACGAAGGGGAATTAATCATCATTAATTAAGTTGATCCGACGTCTCGATTAATCTTATGGATCAT
Organism: Cotesia typhae; assembly: GCF_013202065.1. Classification (NCBI taxonomy): domain Eukaryota; kingdom Metazoa; phylum Arthropoda; class Insecta; order Hymenoptera; family Braconidae; genus Cotesia; species Cotesia typhae. Next base: position 675,251 of record NW_027423776.1, on the reverse strand, counting down.
TACTATTAATTCAATGCAACGATCTGATTATTCTGTTTGTAATATTATATCAACTTGCATAAATTAAATTTATTGCGGCGATTTGATTATTGTTTTTTTCATTATAAAATTTAATTTATTTGGATTAATTAAAATTCATAGCGGGAATTTGAGTATTTCTTTTGTTCAATCTTTGAGTTTTCTTTTAGTTTTTTTTGTTTTGCATGCTGTAATTCGACGACTATGTCGATGATTATTATTATTTTAACCTAATTGTTCCTTGTGGCACTGTTAATTCGTGGCAACTCGATTTATTTAATGAAAATAAAAATATGGTTTATTTTTTTTAATTTCGGCGAATCAATTCGTGTTTTTATCCCGAATATCTTTCCTTGCATCTCCTCTATGTCGTACTCATAATACCCGCCACCCCGACGAAGAGTCCGGAACCAAAGCAACCGGAACCGTGATCGGAGCAAAGCTCCTGGCGCCCAACCGAAGGTAAAGCAGCTAGGCCAGATTCATTTATTTCGGGTTTCAACATTGCTAACGCATGAGATCGAACTACCTGTTATATAATTTAGCGCCCAACGTGGGGCACACAAAGGGGAAATTGCGATGCGTTGTAATTAGATTAGCGAACGTAAGCTAGATTATCGGCGAAAATGAATAATACGACCTCGGATGATGAGAAGCGAGATATATCACTGGTCACGTGGGACCAGTTCGTCAAAAACTAAACTCAACAGGGATACCCGGATGATGCGGCAAATAGTACGGCTAATCCCGAGCTCTGCGTCCCAACGACTGAATTAAAGCTCGGAACAGGGTAGGGAGGTACTAGGACGACCACCACGGGGCAGGTAAGTAACCCGACGTACACCTTGACTCAGAATTTCCCGCCAGCGATTAGTGGTGTCAATCTTCCACAAGTACCTATGCGAATGTGACGCCATATACCAGTTGCTCATAATGCAATCGAGGAAAACAAGACATACGAGTGGTATTTGAGGCGCAGAGAGTAGGTCAGCACGGAACGGATGCGTTTGGAAGCCACTTAGCCCGACTTGGCTGAACAAATCGCGAATTTGGCAGTTCGTGAGGTGGTAGTACAGAGCGAGTTGGCTGCGATCGAGGAACGGAAAGCGTCGATATGCGGATCGAATGGAACGAGCGAGCAGTATGACTGGATCAAGGACGCGTTGCCATTGCAGGTGCAGGAAATCCTCGTGACGATGAATGCAATTACGATGGGCAGCGATCGATTGCATCGGTGCCTGCAGTTGTGAAAATTTTCGAACACGGTCTGGATACACGAGGACCAGGATATCTGAATGTGTTTGTTTGATAGCAGCAATGTCAGCTGAGCAATGTATGGGCGTGTGTCGAAATGGAACTTGAAGTACTCCAGATTCGGTGGTGCGCGAGTCGAATCGTTTTTGAATCAGTTGGATGAATGTCTTAGGATGTGTGGTATGACTCGATGATTGCGCTGTGGTTCCAGAGTTGATGATCCATTGCTGTTAAAGGATCAACTGGACTTTGCTGACAATTGTTTGCGTCCAGAGTACCACCAGAAGTTCAAGCGATATGACTTTAACAACTACGACGAGTTGTATAAGCATGTGAGAGCGATTGATGTTCTCCTCCAGCGTCTCCAACGACGAGAACCGATGCTAATACAACAAAGCGTCGTTCCAGAGTACGCATATCAGCCTGAAGAGTACTAGCTGAGGAAACGTACTGGTGGCCAGACCACTGCTGTAGTGGATCCACCCAAGGAGGCAAAAAAGGAGAAGAAGAAACAAGGCAAATCGAGCTAATCGAACAAAACTGATCAGTCGAAGGATCAGGTTGCGGCGATGAACTTGCGAAAATCGATAAGCGTGAACCGGGGATCTCTTTCTGGGTCTCCAAACCTTCTGAGCTCAGCGAGGTTGCCAGGGCCAATCGAACGATCGTTCAAGCCCGAAGCAGGGTCGCTCTGAGCAGCAAATATCCGTGATCTGTGGGTCAAGTGTTTAAATTGCCTCTTGACGGATCACGGCGATGTTTGCGGTGCAAGAATGCGTTTTCTTTCTCGCGTGAACATTAAGAAGCTGATTGACTAATTCACCAGTGGATTTGCTTACCGACTGAGAAGCGTGAACAAATTTTTCTCGAAGTAGCCGACGAAATTTGTCCTACGCAGTCTGAGATCGACGACGTAAGATCCTTCACCGATGTTAGAATAGGCGAAAGAGAAATTAAGACCTTATTAGAGACCGGTTCGACGATAACGTGCGTCAGAGAAGTTCACGAGTTGAATTGGGTCTAGAGGAGTGGTGCTTGAGTGAGACCAGCACTTCGGAACTCATCAGCAGTAGCTGACGGTTCGATGATGTCATTACAATCTCTGATTATGCTGCCACTTGCGATTGATGACTAAATTATGTATATCGAGGTACGCGTCATTCCGAAGTTGAAGTCCGAGCGATACTAGGCATGGATGCGATAATTGCTTTTGGAATTTGCTACGACGGGGGTTCAGATTAATAGTGGACTCGACGCGAGGGCATGATCTACGATTGAAATGCTAAAGGTTATATCAACAAGGAGGAAATAGCGGCCATTGTCGAGATAACCTCAGAACAATAGTCAGCACTGGATGAGTTGATGGCAAGACGATTACCGGAAGTGAATTACACCGCAGAAACGACGTTCACGAATTTTATGACTCATGAAATCGACGAGCAGGATCATGAATCGATTCGACAGTGGAACTATTCGACTTCTCCGATCATTGAGGTAGGAATGTGCCGGCAATTAGACGATCTATTTGCAGCAGGCATTATTGAGCCTTCATCACGGTAAAGAAATTGACAGGCGAGTATCAAAGGTGCCTCGATTTCCGACGATCAAACGCCATTTCGAAGCCGTGTGCGTACCTATTGCCGCTGATGACATGGATTTTGGACCAAGTGAGTGGTGCGAAGTTTATTTCGAAGATAGGCTTGAAGCATCCGTACCACCAGGTGAAACTCAACTCTACAAGTCGAGAGTATACGGCGTTTTGTGTACCCAGAAGGGGTATGTTCCAGTTCGTAGGTATACTGTTTGGCTTTGCTGGAGCGCCGCCGCATTTACAGCGTTTAATTGACAAAATGTTGAGACAAGGACGTGGCATGAAAATATTTGGGTAGCTTGTCGATTTGATTATCGTCACCGGAACGTTTGAGGAGCACTTGGAGGTGCTCGACAAAGTATTCGACGGTTTAAAATCCGCGAATTTAAAAATAAACGCTGATAAGCGTGAATTTTGTACAAATGTAGTTCGTTATTTGAGATACCGTGTGAACGAGAAAGGGTAATTGGTAGATCGAGAGCGTATAAAACCGAAACTCGAGTTCCCGAGGGCGACGACGTTGAAGAAAATTCGAAAATTTCTGGGAATGGCCTTGGGATACCGACGTTTTATACCTGATTTCGTGACAATTGTCGAACTATTGATGCGGCTGATGAGTAAAAAGGTCAGGTGAACCTCGACCGTAGAGGAAGGGACGGCATTGGAAGCATTAAAACTAGCTTTGATGATAGCACCAGTGTTAGCGTGCCCTGACTATTTGAAGACGTTCGTGTTGCAGACTGATGTGAGCGCGACCGGACTTGGAGCTTTTTCGACCCAAGAACATGAAGATGGCGAGTGAGTTGTAGCTTACGTGAGTCGTGTAATGAATAAAGCCGAACGAAATTATTCAGCAACCGAGCGCGAATGTCTCACAGTGCTCGGGCATGTGAACATTTCCGACGATATCTTGAAGGATATCGATTTGAAGTTATTACTGATCATAGAAATCTTCGATGGCTACGTGATCTGCAAAGCAAGACGCCAAGACTGAGTCGATGGGCGATGCGCTAAGCCGAGTATCAGTTTCCGATCGAGTATCGCAAGGGGTCATTGAACGACGTTCCTGATGCGTTGTCGCGAATGTTTGAACTCAACGAATTGGAATATTTCGACGAAATTATGGCAATTGACAAATTGCCCGAACAAGCCGACGAAGTATGGGCTGCTGAAGTGGGTGTACATAGTTCGCTTCACGTTTCCCAGCGATGTTAAACTACGGGTGGCAACCGCGTGCACCGAAATATTATCAAAAGTTAATTGAAGACGCAACGGACATTCCCTATCCCGATACCGGGGCGTGGTTAGACCGAATTGGGCGTTAAATGCAATTACACGACTTAGTTGCAGATCACTTAGGTTGAAGATTCGCTAACCTAACTTAGATCGAGGGACGCTTTTCCCGAAAGTTTTCCGAGATCGAGCGTTGGCAAATGATCGAGCTCTCGCAAAAAAGCTCAGCGCTAATCCGACGATGACAGCACGCTATCACTAGGGAACTGCGGAATGCCACACAAAATGACGTTGTGCCCTTATCCTCGAGGCACCTTTTGTCAACGCTGTAGAGAGATCGGCGTGTACTTCGAGGAATGTTGACGATGCCAACCTGAGTTGTACCCTTAAAGGTTTCCGACGCCATTAGACGACGCGACGAAACCAACGATGTCAATACTTTTCTTGATTTTTTTTAATTTGTTTTCTATATTATTATTTCTTTGTAGAACTTATGAGTTTGATTTTGGTATTTATTTGTTTAATCGTCGTCACGACGAAAGTCATGTGCCGAAGGCACTGACTGATACGCTGGATGATGATAGTATTGCAGTTGCCCCTGAACGGAGTAATATTTAAGAAATAAAACTTGTTTATTTTTTCATTGGACTAAAAATTATTTTTTTGGTGGTTATATTGCTAGTGATGGGTAGTTTAGGTTCCTGTTGGTTATGAAAGTAGTTGTGTTGGTCCAGAGGTACTTAGACAAAACCATGGGCTTCTGGTCGATGGCTCATGGGGGGGGGTGATAACAGGCCGCTTTGAGCGCCACCTGTCAATAATTATATCTATTGAATTTCATTTAACTACGATTTTGAGTTGTTTCATTTATTATAAAATTTAATTTATTTGGATTTTAGGCTTAATTGTTCCTTTTTGCATTGTTAATTTTCGGCAACTCGATTTATTTATTGTCAATAAAAATAGTTTTTTTTTTTTTTATACGGCGAATTAATGAGTGTATTTTTCCTGAATATTTTTCTTCGTTCCTCCTCTAATTAAGTCTTACTCTTGATACTCGCTACCCCGACGAAGAGTCCCGGACCGAAGCAGCCGGAAACGACGTCATCGGAGCAAAGCTCCTGGCGCCTAACCGAAGGTAAGGCAGGTAGGGTCGATTTATTTATTTCGGGCTTCAGTCTCGTTGACGCACGAGGTCGAACTACCCGTTATATTATGTTTGTGACTATGTCTGTGTGTGTGTGTGTGTTCTCAGTACCTATTTTCTTTAATTTGCCCACACATATCTCTAACTTCTCCCTCCTTATTCATAAATAGAAGGTTTGTGCAAACTTATCCGTTGCGCATAGTTACCTCACGTGCCTCTACACAGGGCGATTCAGAGTTAGTTTCACAGCGAAAAGATTGAGTTGCTAAAAACAGTTCTAAGTCTAAAGTTCTCGTGGCACTATTCGAAATTCTAAGTAGTTTTTAAGTTATTGACAAATAACAGTTAACCAATTTTCGTGAGAGCTTTCGAATCCAAAAAAATACAGAAGAATCATTTTTGTTCTTATTGTCATCACAATACTAAACGTTAAACCATACATAAATGGTGTTACTTAAATAAGTCGAATTCTGAAAAAAGTTCTTAAAATAACAAGAACCAACAAACACGCAATTACAACCTCAAATAAAATTGTAGAATACATTTCAGCTATGCTTATAAAGCATGTTATAAGAATTATGCTTTTATAATTTGAAACAGGACAGGTGAAAATTAGAAGCAGTTATATATTTATATCTAAGATGATAGGATCAGACAAAATAAAAAAATCTTGAAAACGGTTGACGCTAAAGGCCATACCTGAAACTTTCCGCTAATTCCATTTCTAAACGCTTGAAATTGCACTTATGGCATTTTTGAGCTCTTTGAGCTTAAAAACATAATTTATATGTGATTTTGAGCTCTTCGAAATCAAAAGTCTGATAAAAGTTTAATAAAACATTATTTTTTGAAATTTCAAACTGTCATAACTTTGAAATGAATCAACCGATTTTTACGCGATTGGCGGCATTCGATGCAATTTTTTTTTCGGTTTTCTTGCCTGCATAGTATCTCTCGAACGAATGAAACGATTTTGACCAGATTAGCGGCGATCGACGTGGTTTTTCAAAGTTAAGAGCTGATTAGTTTTGGGAGTTGATCGATAAAGCCGTATAAAAGTTCTTCCAAAAAACCACTTCAAAAAAATTTTTTTTCACTGTTTTTTTGCGATTTCTTGAGGTCTATCGATCCGAATCGGTCCAAATTGTATGCAAAATCTAAAGTTGGCGAAGTCCTTTGGCGCCAACTGCGATGAAATCGGTCTAACCGTTCAAAAGTTATAAGAGGCTCACACACACACACACACACACACACACACACACACACACACACACACACACACACACACACACATGCAGACATAGTGACAACATAATTTTTTAAGGATTACAGATGTTTTGTGAGTTAAGGTAGTGTTGATGCCGAGTAACGACGTGCTATAGTTTTAGAGTGAATTTGGAGAATTATTGTTACAGTTAAAATTTTGGAATTTTTAAGAGTAGAGTCAGTTTTTAGAGTCAAGTTTTGAAAAATATCAAGGTCAAGTCATTTAAGGGTTTTATTGAGTTATTTTGAGTTTTGAGTTTTGGGTTTCGAATTTTGAGTTTTGAGTTTCGAATTTCGAGTTTTGAGTTTTGAATTTTAAGTTTTGAGTTTTGAGGTAGCAGAGGACGTGCATAAAGAAGCGTTACCGTGGAGCGGGACTATAAGTCACCCGGTTTCGTTTGACGTTGGACACCAGTCTAACCGTTTGAGACTTCCAGGTGGAATGCTAAAGTCTGGTTGATATGCCAGCGCTCCGACGTAAAGGAATATGACGAAAGCATATGGGATCAGTATAAATTTTCGGTTAAGTCTATGTTTTAGCTAGTTTTGATAATTCCTAGCAAATAAAAATTATCCACTTTTGTATATAATGTTATGTTTATGTTTTGAGTTTTTGGTTACGATCCCAGCCGTAGTCAGTTCCTGGAGAGCATCCACCAAAGGAATTTCCGTACTCAGAACCTCAATTGTTTGATTAAAGATTAAAATATTTGGGAATTAATTGATTAAAGAGATTTTTATTTGTGAGTGAGTCACGTTTAATAGTCGAGTTATGGACTTCGTAGAGAATAGTCGTGTTTGAGAGTTGCTGCTAGTCACTTCAGGTGATCGGACGTGCGTACCATTTCAGTTCCAGGTTAAGGTTTCAGTCTTTTGCGTTTCATTTTGGGCTCCAGATAAAAATACATAGTTATGAAGTTGTTTAAAATAAAATAAAAAGTTACTCAGCATCGACATTGTTCATATCTGGTATGAGATCGCTTTATTTATTGTAATTTGAGCATTAATATCTGAGTTCGTGGTCATGAGATATTAGATAGCTAATTGTATAGGATACTTTTGTTTTGTAAATAATTTAGAGTACGTTGACAAATTTATTTGAGAATATCGTTTAAGTTGTTTAGATTCATTTATTTATTTGAGATTATTATGTTAAGAATTATTCATTTATTTGTTCAATTTTATAAGAGTAAGAGTCTGTAACATGACTATAGCGTTAGCTATTGTTAGCTGTACCGTTCCGATAATTTTTTGGTGAGTTATGATCTAGTTTGTTATTCAAAATAAAGTTTTTTTTTGGTTGAATAAATAAGGATGTTGTTAAGCATAAATTTTTGGTGTTGCGAATAAAATCATTGCAATCATGGATCCACTCTCTACTCGAATCACGCCCTCTCTCGATAAACCAGCACACTGAGCAACCCCGAGGTATCCCGTTGTCTTTCCGGTCTTTGGTTATTTGGTCTATATTTCGTTAAGTTTTTGTGTTTCCGATTAAGTTTACGTTTATTAGCTAGTTTGATCATTTCTAGCGAATGAAGAATTATCTAGTTTCATTTAAGTTCAGGTTATGTATACGTTTTCATTTAAGTTCAGGTTATGTATACGTTTTCGTTTAAGTTTTGGTTTGAGTTTAGCTAGTTTGATAATTCCTAGCGAACAAAAAGTATCTAATTACGTTTTCACTGGTTTGGTAGTTCCAGTGATTAAAAATTACCTCAATATTATTATTGAGACCAGAGGCTGAAAATCGGAAAGATACCGTAAGTGTAATCAAGAATTTTAGTTAGAAATAAGTTCCCCTATAACCCCGAGCAAATTTCGATTATAATTTGAAGAATCTGATTATAAATTGGCGTTTAACGTCAAGGCTTGGAAACGTAGAACACTGTAACGATCGAACACCTGGATCGACTTCAAAAATTCGGTTATAATATATACATACAGATTGTTTCGTCGCAAACTCTCCAATAAGGAGAATTTCCGTAATTCTTTTATATAAGTTGATTAATAAGGAATTGGATCAGGATATATTTACCTAAAATAAAAGACTCGGTGTCAAGGTGAATAATTATAAATAATTTATTCCCCAATGAGGGAAAACTCTAGCAAAGGGGATGAGAATTGATCTCAGCCGCCGTTAGGTTATTGAGATTAACCGTCAACCGTTGAAATATATAGAAAGATCTAATGTATGATTATGATCAGAAGAGATCGTGTGTTTTGTAATCGGAAGAGAATTGACTGTATGTTTATAAATGGTCTGAGATGACCTGTAGTTTCAAGTAGTGGCTTGATCGCTGGGATCAAGTGTGTATTTGATCCGAGAGGATCGAATTGTATGATATTTGAATTGATCCTAGAGGATCTGATTTATTTGTCTGATTAAAATGATTTGAATATCTGTTTAATATAGCAACTGAATATAATTTTTCCTAAGTGACGCGAGAATTTACTATTCAATTCAAATTATTCACAAAAAATTGAATAAACTTATTAAATATGTGAAACTATTAATGCACTTTGTTTCTTGAATACACTTAATTGATTTGATAAATAAGTGATTATAATTAGTTCAATAAAGTACACTAAATGATATTAAATTAATAATTACTACTGATTAAATTCAATTAAATATTTGCAAAATATAATTAAATAACAATAACTTTAATTATAATTAAATATTAAAACTGAATTGAAGATTCTTAACAAAGGTTTGAATGATGATAATTTACTGCGTCTAATTTACCACGCGATAAAGATAATGGCCGCGATGCTAAGCACTAAGTACGATATAGTTTTTATTAGCGTCTTAACTATTTGGCTAAGAATTTACGTTGAATTCAAGATAATGCGCAAAATGTCGAGTAAATGAATTTTATTAAACACGAGAGATGATAATTAACTAATAATTAATTATTTTAGCAAGCAATAAAACGCAATGAAATAATTTCTATGTCAGAGAGATAGCAGGTATATTGCACTAGTCACAGGTTCCAGTACAACTGACTTGCACATGGCGTCCCTCGGGCCTCAAGCCCCGAGCCGGCCGGTCTTCTTCCCGCTAAGTCATGGTGCGCATGTGCAGCAGCCATTTGACATCGCGTTTATAAGAACGATAATAGAAGTTGCCATGAGAATGACTCATGTTAAATATTTAAGTATAGTTGTTTTAAGTTTGAGTATACTCATGAGAGCAGTCTAGTCAATCTCTTTTGTACCGACAGCAAACACAGATATAGTGAAAACCTCGCGGGGATAGTCAGGAAAGCTTCCTGTGACCTTCAAACGTCGAGATCTGATGAAAATTCGATTTTTTCAAAACGGGATGAAAACAATAACTTCCCGATTTTTGAAAATCTTCGATTTTTTTAGCGGGAACTTAAAAATTAGGACATAATAAAGAATTATCCATTAGAAGCTTAATCCATTATACACATAAGCATTAAATAAATAAATTACTTTTTTTATGTACTTCAATTTTTGAAAAATTTCGATTTTTTCATTTTTAAATTCATTGTTTCTATGAATTTCAATTTCCATTTGATTTATTTCTTTCTAAACTTTAGTTAGAACAAAATCGCCAAGGAACTCGCTCATAGCATCACAGACCGGCTCTCTTGCGACGTTGCTGACTGTCTCACTCACAATCTGGCTGACTATCTCGCTCATAATGTCGCTGAGGATCTCGCTCATGATCTTACCAGAAGTCTTGCTTACAATCTTACTGACTTAATGGATTAAGCTCATTAATCGAGCCATGTACCCTAGTAGCAATTTGGTAAAACCCTTGTGCCAGCATGGATCAAGATACTGTAGAAAGATTGTAGATCAAGAATTGTACAAGAATTGGTGCAGATTCTTGACCAAGATTATTGGTCAAGACTTGAGCCAAACTGTAGTCAGAATTTGTCAAGAATTTGACCAGAAATCTGGGGCCATCTATTGCTAAACTTAGGGAGTATCCTATAAAGTAGAGATTCTCATTCTACATTAGGTTCATTTACAACATTGTAGTCGAGAAGTGAGTTCTCAGAGTTCTCTGTAGAAAATAAATCTAGTTTTTTTTTTTAAATACGAGTGTCAGCTTCTTAAATTTGTCATTAAATTTGACAAGACATTTTTACCAATAAAAATAGCAATTTATATAAGTCAAAATCAAATAGAAAAATCGAGAGACTTAAAAATTAAACAAAAATTAACAGAGGAAGCGTAAAATTGAAAAACGATTATTAAAGAGGGAGCAATTTTTATATGAAATTTCCGGAATTCTGTTCCCATTTTTTATAATTTTAATTTATTGTTGAAAATAGGACTTTGCATAGCCGTTTCGGCTTGGACATTTCGCCACCAAAAAAGTGTACGACGCAGAAAGTAATCTCTGTAAAATATCGATTATATTTTTGAAAATATAAATATAAATTACCGTTTAATCTGAACACGTGAAGGAACAAAGCTATCTTGCTGAAAAGTTTGACAGTTGAAATTTAAAAAAATATTTAACATAGTAATTCAAGCGATTTTTTTTGGATTTTTGATTTAAAATGAAAAAAAAAGACACAAACAATAGTAATGATATAAAATTATTTTTAACTCGCCAAAAAAACCTTCTGGAATATCATATTTATGCATCAAATTTATAAAAAAATAAAACGAGTCTTATCCATTGTAAAATTTGTCTTTATATTATTACATATATATTTATTCTCATATCATAATAAATAAATAAAATAATTTAATATTTTTATCAATATTAATATTTTAATCTTTGAACTAGTGCGATAAGGCCAAGTAGCGTAACAATAATTATAGTATAAAGAGTAGTATTAAATCACATTTAGTCTTCATCATTTGCATCCATTCTCGCATTTTCATCAAAACGTCCATACTTTGCTTTTATAGCTGTAGCACATGATCTTCGCGGCGCCGGATTATTACGTTGATTACGTTTATGGCTATCACGTAACGACTGTTTGCCTGCTTCCATGGCTGCAGTCATGTGTTTACTGAATGCGTCTGACGTTAATCGTTTATCATGTTGACACTCATGAATTGCTTCAAAAAAGACATTAGATATTTTTGAATTGAATAAACCACGCATTTCTGGACGGTTCTTCAAGTTGTGAGAAGTCCATTGCAATTTTTTAAAAATACTTGGTGAAAATGGGTAATAATAAAATTTGCGAATAGAGTCTTTGCAATTTGATGAACCAGCTTCTTCTTGAGCTAAATATTGGCGTAACTGATTCTGACTCTCTTGATTATCATCGTCATCTTCATGAGCATCATACTCATCAAGTGAAGTAATAGGAAAACCTGGAGGACGTGGGTTATGATTTCCGATGGTGTTATTCCTTGGAGCATTGGCAACCATTGGTTCCCTCTGTCGTAACATGTTCTCCAGGTTATCAATTCTTTCATTTTGTTTCTCGTCAATTCTTCTTAAGCTTGTCACTATTAACTTTTCAATACGTTGATATTGATAATTGTTATCGTCTTTCGGCGATGTACCAGGCTTCGTCTGTTGAGATTTTGCTTTACCATTATTACTATTAAGTTGTTGAGCTGCTAAATTATTAGCATTTTTTTTATTATTTTTTAATGCATGTACAGAAAGAGGTGGATCTTGGATCATATTTGATGTTATTGGAATAAATTTTTTTGATGATATGACATTATCAGATTTATGCGCAACCGGTTTCGTGTTTATTCGTTGGGTCTTCGGTTTGTAAAATGACAGTTTCTTCCGCCATTCCTTCAAACATGTATCATGGATGCATGCATTTCTTCAGTTTTTTCATGGCTACTTAGTTCATCCTCCAGATCATCATCAGTTGCATCAAAATTCTCCAGATCATCATCAGTTGTTACATCATCAGCATTGAGCTCTTTCTCGGTACTCGATGACTGAAATCTTTTTGGCTTTTTGACATTTCTGCCAGATCTTGTTGCTCTTGATACGGACTGAGTTAGGCTCATATTTAGTATCTGTAAAATTTAAATTCACATACATATTACACAATAAGAAATTTTGCATCATTGCGTCAAAAAACTTAGTGTTAAAAATTTTTTGACGCAATGATGCAAAATTTTTTACTGTGCAATATCATTAATTAAAATTTCATTTTATCTAACAACAATACAGTTTAAAAATATACTTTGGAAATTTAGAATCTATTGTTGATTTTTTTCTGTTATGTATGGAAGATATAGTAAAGTGAAAATTCAAACTTCTTCTCAGATTTTTAATTTGATAATTTTTAGACAACTTCTAAATTTCATTATTAAAGTAATAAACGTATTATTTTACACCACATTATCCGTAAACTATGTAGAACTTATAATAATAAGAATAACAATTGTAGTAAAATTTTCTTTCACTTAATTCAGGTTAAGGTTAAGGTTAATTCAGGTTAATTTTTATTTTTCACTACAATCCTGATCCTATTTAAGTATTCTATGTATTCTATATACGAAATAATTTTTGTAAAATTCATTACTTACCAATCGTAACTTTTTAAAATAATAAATAGATAATGTTTTTTTATTAAATATTTGATCTCCGTATAACTTTGTTGACATAAAAAACAGCGCGCAGATCTACGGAAATTAATTTCATTTTTTCCTGGGTTACGAAAAATAATCAATATAAATAACTCATCAATAATGTTTCAGTTGATTATAAGACAAAAATATATTGTGTATTAATACACACATAAGCAATCTTACAAAACTGTAAGCTTAAACATTTCAAAAAATTGCTTTAGAAACTCTTAATAATTATCATATGTCTGAATAATATTGTGTGTCGTTGAATATTAACACTGCACACATCACAGCTGACAGAGTGTAAATAAACCAGATAACCTGAAAAAGAATAGTTTCGTTGTTTGTGAGGACAGAATTGTTCCAGAGAAATTGCAGCATATGTCAATATTTTAATACATAGCAAGTAGTAATTTAAATTACAATTTAAATTACAGTTTCGAAATTAAGAAATCACTTGAAATAATGAATATCTAATCTATACATTTCGGTAAGTATTATATCTCGGTATACATTTTTTTCAATTATACAATTAGTTAATAAAATCTTTGATGTTAAATTTCAGGAGATGTCTAATTGGGAATGTGATCGCTTAAAAAAAGATTTAGCACATTGCTTTGTCGAAAATAATATTAATACTGTTCAAGGTAACAGTATTTTAAAAATTCTTGCGACTCATAATTGTTTTGAAAAATTTCCTAAAGACATCCGTACATTATTAAATACTCCTCAAGCTCCTATTACATTAATTGCCATAGAACCAGGTGAATCCGTACACATTGGTTTATCTAAGTCATTAATAGAATTGTTATCAAGTGTTTGTGATGTTCCTCTTCAATTGATACTTGATATTAGCACTGATGGCACTGTAGCTGATAATCGCAGTACCAAGTCATATTGGCCGATTCAGATAAGAGTTATTAACTTGCCTAATACACTTCCAATAATAATCGGATTGTATCTGGGAAAGGAAAAACCTTCCGATTCCAGTAAATTATTCCAATGTGTAACTGAAGAATTTGAAGCTATAGAAAAAAATGGGGGAATAAATTTCCGAAATAAATTAATCCCAGTGAAATTTAATTGTTTTATTGGAGATGCCCCGGTCAGAGTCTATGTTTTAAAACATGTCGGACATACTTCATACAATGCTTGCTTGCTCCAAATGTAAAGTACTTGGGCAGTATAGCTATCGTCGTATGTGTTTTTTAGGAACTAATCATTGTCTACGAACCAATGAAGAATATAATTATCGTACTGATAAAAAACATCATAGACCAGGTGAAAGTCCATTATCAGTTTTAAAAATTAATCCTGTATCACACGTACCATTTGACTACATGCATTTAGTGCTGTTAGGTGTAATGAAAAAATTATTCCACGCCTGGATAGAAGGAAAATTTTCTGGGTTCCAAAAATTAAATGAAGAACAGATACAAGAATTAGACAGACGGTTGAAATCTCTGAACGAATGGTGTCCACCGGATTTTGCTCGTCGACGTGATGCGGTATCATCTTTTGCAAAATATAAAGCAACACAGTTTCGCCATTTTCTCTTGTATGCAGGTCCCTGTGTTTTGTTAAATATATTACCAGATTACGCATAAACACATTTTTTATTATTACATACTTCGATACGAATTCTGGCTTCACCTTCACCAACTGACGCTCAATTAATATACGCTAAGCATGCATAAAATTTATTTGTAAATAAAGCTCCTGAAATTCATGGAAAAGATTTTATGAGTTTCAACATTCATGGCTTGGTACTTCTTGTCGATGATGTAAAACAATTAGGGCCTGTAGATTCACATTCAGCATTTTGTTATGAAAATAACATGCCGGAAATATATAAAAGTGTAAGAACTCATTATCAACCACTTCAACAATTTTCAAGGCGAACGCAGGAAAAAAATATGTATCATAATACAAGAAATATAAGAAATATTAATCTAATTCGTGCGTATGCACCTCATACTAAAGGACCATTTCCATCGGGATTTTCAGAAGATTGTCTTCAGTACATGAAAATAACATCAAAAAAATGGCTATTGTCAACAGAGCAAAAAAACCAGACTTGTTTACTGAAAGATAATTCAATTTGTCTAATAGAAAACATTATCTTCGTTAACGGTATTTATCACTTACTTGTACGCAGATACAATAAAATAGAAAAGATGTACAAGTATAATATTCCATCACAACCATGCATTGATTTTTTCAAATGCTCGGACTTGATGCCTGAATTAGTTTCAGTCCCATTCAGGTCGGTATTACAAAAGTGTTACCGAATGCCAGCTATTAATTTTGGTCATTTACTTGAAGATGACATGCAATATATTGTAACATTACTACATGAGAACTAAAAAATTATAGGAAATAACTTAGATGAATGTCTGTATTATTTTTAAAGAAGCTATAATTATGTTAAACTTCACACAATTACATCGAATTTAGGAATTAAACAGTATATTGCTATACACTGTATAATTTCTTTTATATAATTATGTCATATTAATTTTTAATTGACGGAGTGACATTTGGTAATCGATAGTACAAACTGTATTTTTTTGTATGTACAAGGGTACACTTTCTGTGAATTATAAATTAATAATTTAATTTATTTGAAGACAATTATTTAATTTGTGAAATTTTAATAAATATTCTTTAACATTCAATAAATATTTATTTGGAGGTAAAGTACATTTAGTAATAGTTTATAAGTATTCATTAATAGTTAACAAATAGTTATTAATAATTAATAAATATTTTGTTGAGTGAATTTGTATCACTTGCAATGTCATATGAGTAGAAGATTG
This sequence comes from Cotesia typhae, assembly GCF_013202065.1. Taxonomy (NCBI): domain Eukaryota; kingdom Metazoa; phylum Arthropoda; class Insecta; order Hymenoptera; family Braconidae; genus Cotesia; species Cotesia typhae. Next base: position 659,377 of record NW_027423776.1, on the reverse strand, counting down.
CTTATAAACAAAAACCATCTTTATAAATTATTTGCATTCATTATATAACATTATAATAAAGTTTATTTTAAAATACCAAATTCTATCACAGCTCATATTATTATCTTTTACATTTTTAAATATTAAAAACGTTAATTCACTTAGTGAATTTAACAATTACCATATATTCCAACATATAGGATTATAAGAAGTGTCAAAAGAAAATTGCTGTTTTTGCTTTTTAAGTTAAATAAATATTTGTTAACAGTTAACAAATATTCATTAACCATTAATAAATATTTATTAACAGTCAATAAATTGTAGTTAATAAATTACTTATTAACTGTTAATAATAATATTTATTTACTCTTCAAGCTTAGCTTACAGTAATTTAACAATTTAACTGGCTTACAAATTAACAAAAGATAGAACATCAGATATACAAAAAGACTAAACATCGAATTATGAAAATATATATGTGCTTTGCAAATAAAAAAAAAAATTATTATTATTATTATTATTATTATTATTATTTTGTTATTAAATGCTCAGGGGGGGGGTTATCCCCAGAGTCCGATTCTCCGAGGGCCCAGCCTGAGTTCCATCCGTTACTGCTGGACCACTCCGCACAACAAGGCGGTTAGTGATCACAGCAGGCCAAAGTCATTTCCCTTAAGAGACGGAGAGAACCAAGTATAACAGCCTTCTGCATCCTAACTGCCAAGAACTCAGCTTTTGATGAGCAAGCTGGAACTTTGGCAAGTGAGGATACAAAAGACTGTTTCATCCCTCCCAGGACGCCAACAATCAGGACGACAAGCTTGACACGGTAACCTGGGTAAAGTTTGCCAATTTCAAACAGGAGATCCTGATATATTTGTCTTTTGTACTCTTCTTTGGCTGAGATGTTGTATTCAGCCGGGGCCGAGAACTCAATGACATAAATGTCACGAGTGGCCTTGTCGAAGAGCACAATATCAGGTTTGTTGTGATCTATCCGCCGGGTTGTTGCAAATGGCATGTTCCAATAAATTTTGCAACTGTCATTCTCAACAACCTGGGGAATATCTCCTGGCAGATAAGGCAGCACTGGTGTCACGTCAATACCGTAGCAATGACGAAGATAGTAGTACAGTACTCTAAGGGCAGTATTGTGACGCTGGATATATGCACCTCTCGCCAGCACAGGACATGTCGACAAAAGGTGCATAAGCGTCTCCGAATGTTGTCTACACCTCCTACAGGAAGTGTCCGGAAACTGCACCTGGAGCACCTTGCTACGGTACTCAAGAGTGTTAATGACACCATCTTGGCAGGCAAATATGAACCCTTCAGTCTCGGACATCAGGCCAGCTGACTTTAAGAAGGAAAACGTCAGCTGGGTGGACAAGCCATGATCACGCACGTGTTTCAAGAACACGCTGTGCATGGACTTGTCCATCAGTTCGCCAAGGAGTAGTTTTTCCTCGGCGTTCCTGATGACGTTCTTAAATTCCTCCTTTCGGACTTCCATAAGAGCGTTTATTTCTCCAAGACCAAGGGTTCTTGCTGCATATATTGCTGCCTTATACAAGAATAACCCTTTATGTTCATTTTCATGTTTATGTACAATTTGCATAAGAAAGTCATCCTCGCCTGCAGTGAAATTGACAACTTGGTGTGTTAAATCCAGGACCAAACGACCGTGAATCCGCTCCAACATCTGCAAACCTCTCCCACCGATGGACCGGGAGAGGTATAATCTGGCGACTGATGAATTGGGGTGCATGCTCCGATTCATATTAATGATTTTACGGGTTTTGATGTCGAGATCTCGTAAATCCTTTCGGGCCCATTTGAGGACACCGAAAGAGTATAGTAAGACTGGGACAGCGAGTATATTAGTAGCTGAGACTTTATTTTTGCCGGAAAGTTCGGAGGACCAAATTTTCCGGAGTCTCCTAACATACTCGCTCCGGAGAGCTGTTTGGACTTCAGAGACCGCATGTATACGGTGCTCTTCCATTCCTAGATATCTATACAACTCCCCGGTGTCTAATTGTTTTAAGACGCTCCCATCCACTAACTCGACATCATCACCAGTATCAGAGCACTTACCTCTCGCCAGATGTACGACTGCACACTTGACCAACCCAAAAGATATTCCGACATCTCGGGTGTACTCTGCTACGATGTTGAGGGCCGCTTGTAGATGATCTTTATCAGCACTATACAGCTTCAGATCATCCATGTAAAGCAGATGGATAATCGAATAGTTTCGATCACCCGGAGGCCCCACAGAGTACCCACGAGTTTTACGGAGAGCAACAGATATAGGTAGTAGTGAAATGCAAAACAGCAGAGGGTTCCAGGAATCACCTTGGAAGTCCCCCCGTTTATAGTCTACAACTCCGGTTACGTGCAATGCATTTCCACTTCCAATGTGAAAACGCGTTCGACAGAGCTGCATTGTACGCCGAATGCATTCCACTATTTCCGGATTGACTCCCAGGCATTTGAGTAGATATAAAATCAACTCATGTGGAGTTGAGTCAAATGCCTTGCGATAGTCAATCCATGCCATTGACAGGTTGCGTTGATAGTAGATCGCATCTTGTAAGACGCATCGATCCACTATCAGGTTCTCCTTGCAACCAGGCCTCTTTTACTGCCACGTTGTTCATATATCTGTTGCCATACAGGCTCTATATGCTGCAAGATACGGTTATTTAAAATTTTTGTAAAAATTTTATAAACCGCATTCAAGCACGTGATAGGCCTGAAATTCTTAGGGTCAGACAAGTCACCTTTTTTAGGTATCAGTACGGTTCGCCCTTCTATAAGCCAGTCCGGAATCGGATCGTCAGCTCTAATGTACGATGTAAATATGCGGGCCAGATGGAGGTGGGTAGAAGTAAACTTCTTCCACCAGAAGACATTAATGCCATCTGGTCCCTGGGCAGCCCAATTTTTGCTGCAATTTAGAGCTGAACGAACTTCATCCACACTGACTGCAGGGCTCTCTTCATCAGCATTCTGTCGACGGTGTTCCCGACAGAATACTTCGAAGTCGTGCAGAGCTGGAGTGTTGGCGTTCACGTTTGGTTGATCTCCATACAATTCAGTCCAAAAAGCTTCCACCCGCTCAGGTGTTGGATAATTCCCGGTAACATCGGTCTTTGGTGTCAGAAACCGTGAAGGGCTGGATCGAAACAACGAGTTGTCGACCAACCGCTTCAGCCTTTTCTCTAGTGACTTTTTAGCAGCCACTAGAGCCCGCAATTTATTAAGAGACTCTTCCTTGATGACATGAAGAGTACTCTTGTTCAGTGTGTGATGACGCCACCGAAGTTCAGCAGCAATGCGCCGAATTCGGGGCGTGTATGGTCTTTGAGTTGTGTCGAACTCAATCACACACTGAATGCGGGAGACCTGTTTCCGGGACATGTCAATTTTCAAGCCAAGTTGTGAGATGCGCTGTTTCAACCTTGCCTCGATCGAGAGACAATGTCTCTCTCTCGGAAAAGTCGAAACTGCCGCACCATACACAACCTGGTTCACAGTGAGCTAGGTGGAATCCTCCAGGATGTTTGCACGGAGATCTTCGTTTACCGCGTCAAACTGTTGTTGGGAGTAAGTTATCTTTTTAGATATACTTACTTGCCGTCCTACAAAGGGATTGTTATTGTCCAAAGAGGAACGACGTCGCTCTTGGTGTAGTTGCGCTGGAAAGGAAAGTCTATTAGACTGCCTTCTGTCCGGCACAAGCGATCTTCTATTTCGCCGAAGATGAGCGGCACAATTACGCAGGTGTTTGGGCGTAAAATGCGCTAGCTCCGGATGCATATCACTCCAAAGAGTGTGCATCCGGGCCATATAGCCGCTCACCCCCGGCTCGCTACGTTGGTAGCACACCAAGAGATCGACTCTCAGTTCCTCCGTCCACTTAAAGTAAGTCCTTAAGGCGCCAGGGTCGTCATCATTCATCGGGTCTGGCGTGCTCCTCCCACCTGATGAATGGTCCTCATCCGAAAAGGACCGGTTGTGGGGATCACTTCTGAGTTGGTATCGTGTGGTAACTCAGGTATTTCCATGCAGTGGGTAGTTGGCCCACTGCACGGGCTACGTCGTTCGCCTACAGACCTGATGTTATGGTCTGCGTTTCCCGCGATGCGCCGCTTGGAGGCCACGTAGCAAGCATCGCCAGGATTATTATTATTATTATTATTATTATTTATTAACATTTAATGAATCGTATTTAATAAATAATTTATTAACTGTCAATAAATATTTATTAATTCCTATGATGTTAAAAAATCATTTATTAACAGTTAATAAAGCTTATTAAATATAGACAATTCCGCCTATCACTGTAGATAAAATGTGTGATATTGATATAAATATAATTCCCCATCAGTAAAATTTTAAAAGTTTGATAAATCTCGCTCACTCAATGCCCTATATAAGAGTGACTAGTCTGGCATTTCTGCTTGCTGTATTTCTAATCATCATATTGTACATTATATGTAATAAGCTAGATCAATTAAAGCTTATATAGCAATATTTTAAGCAATCCAGTTTTTAAATTATCCATTCTAGGTCCCATATTATTCCTTATAATGATAAATAGCGTTGCCAAGAGGATAAAGTATTCTAAATATGGTCTTTTTGCTGATGATAAATACGCCTACTATCACTTCAAATGTAGTCAGCTAAATGAAGCAGCTTGCAAAATCAATACCGATGCTCAGGCTGTGGCTGATTGGGCCAAAGATGTTGGTCTTGATCTAAATCTTCAAAAAACTAAGGTTATGATACTGAGTAACAGGAAATTGAAATCACTGGATGACTATGATCTTCATCTAATCACGGTAGATGGAAATGCCATTCCATATGTTAATTCAACCAAACACCTTGGGGTTTATATAACTAATAATATTTCCTAGAATGTTCATGTGGCCCACACCACGCGTAAGGTTTACGCTACACTTAACAGCCTCAAACAAAGGAAGAACATATTATCTACTGCAAATTGCAAATTATTGATAACTGCCTTAGTTGTTCCAATACTTGATTACTGCTCATTGGTATTAATAGATAATTCTAAAAGACTAGACTATAAATCACAGTACCTGATGAACAACAGCATTAAGTTTATTTTTAATTTGTAGCGTGATGATCACATCACTCCTTATCGTCGCTCCCTAAAATGGCTCTCTATCAAATCAAAAAGACTATATCTCTTGGTCTGTTTTCTGTATAAACTATTCAGTTCTGGAGAGCCTAAATATTTGAGGTGTCTCTTTATTGAAGAGTCACAAGACATCAGGCGATCAGAAAGGTTGGCTTCAAAATACAATAATATCTCATTCAGCCTACCAAGTTCCTCAAGAGCAGTATATGAGCACTCTTTTTTAATCTCATCAATACGTCTTTGGCGAGAAATACCACTGGATATTATTAACTCACTCAGCATAGAGGCATTCAAATCTAATGATTTTGATTTTTTCTACGACCTTGAACTTAGGGAAACATAGAAACCAAAGAACCAGAGTTCTACAAATATTATATGTGATCTATAAGATAACTTATATACACAAAATCTTTTGTTTAAACTCATGAATATTTCTAGTTACACTAATATTTATAATTTAATATTGCATCTTCTCTTATTTTGTAAATGACGGTGTTTATAGTCTTACATAGTACTTGTATCATTGTATTTTTATATTTTTTGCCATTTGGCTTTTGCCTTGGCATTTAAATCTGAATAAATAAATAAATAAATAAATAAATAAATAATAAAATGGTACTAAATATACATGCTTATTCTTTTTTTTTATTATTGAATAATTTTTTTGCATATGCAAAATTTGCATGAGGCAAAAAACCCTATTAGTGGCACCTTTTCTTTGAATGAAAAAATGTTCTACTTGGAATAAAAATTAAAAATTTTTTTGATCTAAAGGTCTTAAAGATTATAAATAATATATTCATTATTGAAATTTATTATTTCTTTAATTGAATAAGTACCAAAATCAAAGAAAGTGTCAGTAATGGGGTCATCGCCTCTATTGGGGTCTTTTATCCTATGCGATGTCGCTAATGTTCACACCAATGAACTCATGTGCTGAGCAAAGTAATATTTAATTTAATTTATACAAATATTTCTATAGTTCATCTTGTACCATATCTTATAATAAGTTATTTTTCTTTTAATTATTTAATAATTAGTTTATTTATTATTTAAATAAATATTTTACTATTTCTGGTGATAATTCAACTTCTTACATATCGTAACCAGATGAATTAATTTTTCACAAAAGCTGATGAGATCTTTTGAAAAAAATTATTTTGTAAATACTAGGCTAAAACCAAATGTATTTTTATTCATCTTAATCTATTAAAAAATTTCCGAAATTTTTTAAGTGCTGGAAAATTCTGGAAATAAATTTTTCTAAGCATTACTACAAACTCAATGCATAATTGTAAAAAAATAACAATTTTAAACTTGTTGACTAGACTATAAGTGAGAACCACTGCAATACTATACTTTTCACACTCAAGTAGAAAGGAGGGAAATAGGTGCGTGCTCGTCGTTTTTTGCGTTTCTCGCGCAAGTCTATGTCAGGACTCTGGGCCAAGAATCTGGTCAAATTCTGGTCACAGACTGGCCCAAATCGGCCGCTAGTCTGGATAAAGAATCTTGATCAAGTGTCTTGGTCAAGAATTGTCCAATTCTTTACAAAGTGCTTCTCCAAGTATCTTGCTGAAGAATCTTGCTCAATTCATTGCTACTAGGGTACAGGGTAAATTGAGGTTTTTGAACTATCAAAAATAGGAGCTCCATCGACGCTGTAATTGATAGAAATCATATCATCGTGTATTACTTGTTTCTTGTACATTTCACCATCAAAAATTACTTCAATTGCATATTTATTCTCTTTTCTTCGACTAAAAAAATACAAGTTATGTGCATCAGTAGTCTCAAATAATTCGCGTAATTGATCGATTAAAGGTAAGTGTAAAAAAGAACCTTCATTTGACTTAGGATCAAATTTGGTTAAACAATTACCACAAATACTCTCACTACCTAAATAATTTCCACATTGAACACAAATTTAGTGAATTGAAATATTATGGGAATAACAATCAATAATTGTTTTCTAATAATATTTAGAAGTCTTAGCACCCGAAGTATTTGAGTGATTATTAAATAAATTTACAAAATCTTGCACCACTAAATGAGTAATATTTCTTCGCCATTTAATAGCCATGACAAGAAGATTGTTAATGAGATGACTTTTTGGTATCTCTTTTGGGTTAAATGCAAAATTGTTTGGTAGATCATTATCCGAACAAAAACAGTTTCACTGTAAAAAAATTGCGCCAAGTCCACGTTCATAAAACTCATCTCAATAACGTTTGCACTTTACAAAAAAAAATAAGACTCAATATAATAATTGTCATTCTCTACAAAAAAAAGTGAAATACAAAAAAAATACCAAGAAACTGTCATAATGTTAAAAAAATGGAAAGAAAATTTGTTGAAAATTTAAAAATTAAAAAAAAATTTTTTTATCGTACTTGGCGCGCGTCATTGAGTACCCCAAATTTTTTCAGGATAAATAAACATCCTTTGAATGATTAAAAATTTATAATTAAGTCAACCTATAAAATGCATGAATTTAATTAATCAACTATTATTATTTAATTTATCAACTATAAGAACCAAAGGTGACAAAGGTGGTTTTATTTATATTTAATGTTAGATAGTTTCTCTGTAGCCATATTCCTATCTTATCTAGGTAACTGGACATATTTTTTGTGCTTCTGACCAAGTTTTGCCAACACATTTGATCACCGTGTTGTCAGCAAACGCCGCTAGACACTTATTTGGTAGGATTTTAAACCTATCATTCACGTATAGTATAAATAGAAGAGGACCTAGCACAGTTCCTTGTGGAACACCTAACTTAACTATACTATTTTATTTATAATCGTATTAATTTTAACTACCTGGAGTCTATCTGACAGGTAATTTTTAATTAAATCATATGCTATGCCCCTAATGCCGTACTTGTATAATTTAATTAGTAGAATATTATGATTTACCGTGTCGAATGCGTTGGCAAGGTCTAGAAAAGTAATAACTGTTGGGTTATTTGCATCTATATTGGTATAAATAAAATTAGCTATCGATTTCAAGGCATCTTTAGGTCCTTTTTTTTTTTTTTCATGAAACCATACTGATCACTGCTTATAATATTGCACTCTACGATGAACTTATACAAACTCGCATGTATTATCTTTTCGAAGATCTTAGCAAGATTTGATATGAGTGAAATAGGGCGGTAATTCGTCATTTGATATTTATTCCCTGATTTAAATATTGGTATAATTTCCGCACATTCGAGTGCCCCAAGCCACATACCACTCGTCATGGATTTATTAAAGATATATGTTAAAACATTGCTTATATACGGAATTATAATTTTGAGAACTTTAGTGCTTATACCATCTACTCCACCAGCTTTGTTTTTTAATTTACTAACAATTGTTTCGATTTCATATTCATCAGTAGGATTCAGGAAAATAGAAATTGGGTTTTGATTTATAGTCTCATCAGCTCTACCTATATTACCTGGAATTTTTGCAGCTAATTTAGGCCCAACCTTAGTAAAAATGTCAACAAAAATATTTGCTAATTTATTTGTGTTTGATATTTTTACGCCATCTTTGATAACGTAATCTATTTGATTATCTCTATGAGATTCTTTACCTAACTTTTTGTTAATATATTGCCATAGGTCCTTGCTATTTTTTAATTTCTGTCTAGCTTCTTCTGTTTCATATTTTAGCTTAGTAATTTTCAGTACCTTATCTAGTTTCTTACAATAGTTTAAATATTTTAATTTTAAGGATACATTATTTTTGTATTTTTTCCAGTTATTGTACATTTTTTCCTTAGTATAACACGATTTCATCAAGCCCGGTGTAATCCAGTCTTTTCTTGGTTTAAACTTTTGCTTTTTGTTCTTAACCCTAAACGCATTTAATATATATAATTTCCATATATTTTTTTCGTATATTTTTTTTTCATACGGGTAGCTTTGGTAGTCAATTGCTATTGTCAGTGATTTATAGAAGATCCAAATGTAATCGTTTAAATGAATTTTTCGATCTTTTTTCGAAAATGATGACAAATTATAATAACCTCACTATAACAATCAATCTGAATTGTGATTTACTAAAGTCCTCGTTTATTTCAAATCATCTAAAAGCATTTACTTCTGAATTGTCCTTATATTGTGTTCCGTTTGAGGATCCGCATCACTCTAACAACAGAGACTCTTGATTCTAAATTCTAACTTTGCAAATATATTTAGACGGCATCCTTCCTGTGACTTAGAAGTTTTTAAATCACTACTTTCTACGCATAGAAGTCAAATTAATTGTTCCTTCTCGTCGTCAGTAATTGACATAGTCGATGTTTCAAAAGCAATCCATTTACCTCTTAGTAAATCCAAGGAAAAAAGTCCAGATGGACTAAATTTTTGCTGGCTAAAGAATTGTATTCCTCAAATAACTATCTTTCTTAGAGCGTTATTCAATAGATCACTTGAAACAGAATGTCGTTTGCTCTTTGGTCACCCCTTTTATTTATCAAGAGCTCCACTAGATTCTTAGACTCAGTATCGAAAACTGGACCAGAACATAGAGTGATATATCAGGGTCTTAAAAGATTGATGAAAAGAACCAAAATTTAAACACAGAAATTCGTTTTACAAAATTATACATGAGCCACAAAAATTAAGGGATATAAAAAAAATTCGAACGTTTTTGGTGATTTTTAACGAGATGTTGAAACGGAATGCGACTCTTTTGAAAAAGCCCACTCGTTCTCTTTGGTCACCCCTAAATTTATTTAGGGCGCCACTGGATTTTTAGACACAGTATCCAGAAACTGGACCAGAGCATGGAGTAAGTTCTACAGGGTCGTGAGAGATTGCTGGGGAGAAAACAGAAATCATCAAAGAAATTCATTTTTCAAGAAATTTTATTAAACCCACCCATTACAATGATATTCTCCTTACAATTAATTAACACTCAATCCTAAGTCCTATTCCCGTTTATAAGATGGTTTCGTATCAAAGCTCCTAATCCCGACGATACCCTCTTATGGAGCGACCATACCGCGGTTTCTATCATAGTTACTTATTCCCGACGGTACTCTCTTATGGAGCGACCATACCGCGGTTTCTATCATAGTTACTTATTCCCGACGGTACTCTCTTATGGAGCGACCATACCGCGGTTTCTAATCATTTTCCATATTTCCATAAATCCATATTTCCATAATTCCATATTTCCCAATTTTCCATATTTCCATAATTCTAATAGTTTCATAATCCCATAATTCTACACACGCACCCACAATGTAATTATTATCCTTCAAACACACTAATTAAAATTTCCATACTTTATTAATTATTTTCTAAGACTATTATTTACTTTTATTTTCAAGTTAAATCTGATTAGTAAATTTTCTAAATCCAAATTAAATTTCAACTATTAAATTTTCTCTTGAATAAATTTTCCATTCATTCCCAATCCAAATTCCGATAGCGATTAATTTTCTTTTTATAATTCTTAACTAATTTACTGCCGTGGTCTTAATAATACAACAATAAATATTTAATACTAAGAGGTCTTCGTATCTCGTATTAATAGATTAAAATTTGACGACAGAGGTCCTAATACTCTACCGACAAAATATTCGCTACGTCCTAGTAGCTTACGAATTTATTTTACTTTTACAAATTTTATTTTCGCCAAATTTTATAACATGATTTTACTTAATTATTTAATTGATTTCCTTAAAATTAATTTAGCTTCATTGTATTAATTGTTTTTTTTGAATTGAATTTGCCGAATTTTGTAATTTTATTTTATTTTTTTTTTTTCGTCTTAAATTGTGTCCAAATTATTTAGTCAGAGTTAATTAATTAATTTATTCAATTTTAATTTCCGAATTAAGAAATTGACAATTGATTTTATTTTATTTAATTTTAACTAAATTATTTTACTTGTCTCTGAATAACTGAGTTTATTTTATTTTTGCTAAATTACTTTATTTCACTTTTGTGTAGTTTGAAACTTGAAATTTATTTTATTTTAATTTTGAGGATTATATTTCACCTTACAACGCCTTGAGATTTTTATTCTCGACCTTGTACGTCCTTTACTCAGTGTTTTAGCTCGAAACAAGATGGCGGACCTTCTCCCAACTTTTGTTGAATTTTTCTTCAAGTGAAATTTACAACTGATTTATTTTCTACTTTTATCTAAATGATTTTAACAATTATTCTAACGATTTTTTACGATTCTAATTTTACTTTTGTTTTATTTTACACAATCAAATTCGTTCCAAATTATTTATGTTGATTTTAATTAATTTTAACTTCTGATGATTTTACTAAAATATTTTACTGAAATCATTTTAATGATTTTAATTGACACAAAAATTAACTGATTCTACTCAAACTCAATTACCAGAGATCAATTTTTCACGTGACACCAAAATCATGAATCAACAAACTGAAATAATTCCTAGTAAGATTAATCCAGACTCTGCCTACGTGTTTAATTAATAACCCGAAATAATTCCTAGTATTATTAATTAAATATTTAGTTATTTCATTTCTGATTTGTTCTTAAATTTATTGTTAATTTTATTCGGACTTTATTCTGATTAGTTTACCAAATTTCGTTCTTAAATATTTCGTTAATTACTCTTGACGTTCAGTTAAATTTACTAGTACTTAAATATTAATTAAACCAATTACTCAAATTTTGGCAAGATTAATTAATTAAATTTTTATTAAAACTAATGATTGTGATCGAACGCGAAATGGCGATAACCTTCAGCCGACTTAAGGCCTGGCTGATGCCGCTTCACCAAGAATCTATTTAGACATATTTATTGTACCTGGAGTCTTCTTGGGTTTATCTTTTCTCAAAATCCCTCGACGCTTTTACTCCCAAATTTTTCGTCTTTCCTTGATGTTTTCCTCGATGAGGTCTTATCAGGACGGTATGGCTTAATGTATATAGAATAAGCAAAAGTAAAATTTAGTATAGACGGGATAGCTCAAATGGTAGAGTAGCCGACATGTCATCGGAAGGTTCTGGGTTCGAATCCCAGTCCGAACTATTCGAATTTTTTCTCGCATATTCTATACATTCACATTAAGAAGTTCCTCTCCCTAATCCTTTCCCAAACCTTTCACACAAAAATATCCTGTTACGTGAATGTTGGAACGCTTCACGTAATGATTATCCGTAACTCCTATTCTTTCCCGCTTCACAGCATTATTTTCGAATTTAAAAAATGTGGAACGCTTTTTCGATAAGTAGCACGGTCCTGAATCGCCACTTCGTAACTTAATTCTCAGGGAATATTTATTATATCGTGCCCATAGTAAGGGATCTACATTACCGACCGTAGGTTCGTGATAAGTATCATCTGTAGATTGGGCGACCTGTTTTTACCGACAGTAGGCGTTGTCGGCGGTAGATATGTATGGCATTATGGATGAGGTTTTTATCGAGGTTATAGGTGGCGCTGGTGGGGAATTCTGCCGCCATCTTACTATCCGCCATTTTGAATCCGCCATTTGGTGGCTGCTATCCGCCATTTTGAATTTGAGTTCAACATTTTGAGGTTAAAAAGCATCCTCAACTATTAACCTGCCTTCGGCTCAGCCATAACAGATCAATAGTTCAGGATTACGCATTTGTAGTATGGTATATCCATGTTCTATATATTTAAAATGAAGTTATGTCAACTACTTGCGAGAAGGATTTCACGCAACGCCATCTGCTGGTAGCGTGCATTACTTCTAACCGCGCAGTAGATGACTCATTCTGTTCTAGAATTTTCTAACTGCGTAGTAGATGACGTCATCAGACAGGCTTGAACCTGTTCAAGGTCATATAACTGCGCAGTAGATGACTCATTCTGTTCTAGAATGTTTGAGTCTGCTATCTGATTTCCGCCATCTGGTGGCTGCTATCTGAGTCTGAAATCCGCCATTTTGAGTCTGCTCTCTGAAATCTGCTATCTGAAATTTACCATCTGGTGGTTGTTATCTGACTCCGCCATTTTGAGTCTGATTTCCGCCATTTCAAATTTTTATTCTGATTTCCTGCATTTTTGTTAAAAAATGCACCTGTGATCTCAGCATCAATAATAGTTGCTTAGATCACAGGTGCATTTCATTGTTTATATTCTGAAAAGATTAATATATTCAAACTGTACGTATGAGGAGTACATGCGAGAAGATACGCCATCTGTCGAGATTTCTGTCTACTTCTAAACAGGTCTGAACCAGTTCAAGGTCACGGGAACTGCGTAGTTCTCTTTGCTTTATTCCTAACTGCGTAGTAGATGACGTCATCATACAGGTCTGAGCCTGTTCAAGGTTGCGTAACTGCACAGTTTTCTTTGTTCTATTTCTAACTGCGTAGCAGATGACGTCATCAAACCGTTTTTGAGGTAAAGGAGTGGGGGGTAACTGCGTAGTATCCTCTGGCTATAAAAGCAGCGCGCTCAAGCCGTACTTCACAAAAACGAAGTACACGTCTCCAGTAAAGTACGAGCTGGTGGTGACTACAAGTGGAAGTACAAGTTCTTGGTGATATACATCTTCTACCTATCAGTATTACTAATCGTAAATATTCATTTACTGTCTAATCAAAATATGAATTAAATGAAGAATCATTTAATCAACCATTACAATTAATTAAAAAATTTTTACAGCAATCAATCATGGATGTAACCAAGATAAATGAGGTTAATTGTCTTACTGGGATTCTTCCTGTTAAGAAAATGAACGAGTTGGAGTTTAATCGAGAATATAAGATTAACGGTATCAAAGCTATTACAACTGAGTATGGAACTAGGATTTTTGCTAATATAAACGATGAATTTAACATTTATCTACTATCAAGAACTACTCAACATCTAAAAGATGATAACTTCATGAAGAGTTTGAATGAATTAATAGATTCAAACTATCTGTTTCTGCGTTATCATGGTGGAAAATATAATAAATTTGAATTTATTAATTCTAGTCTTGATGTAAAAATGACCAGTGGAATTATTTAATCAATAAAATATTGGATTTCAATATAAATAATTCATTGTTTTTATTTATAATTCCTCACATTTTTAATTTAAGATTAATATTTATAATTCAAATTCAATAAGTTATACTTAATCATAATTTTTTAAGTTACTTATCATAATGATAGTTTGTATTTCGCGCTTCTTGTACTAGAGCCATCTACTATCAGTTTATTCTTAGAGCGTGAAAGCTGTCAATTCATAAATATTAAAAAATTTTCTAGTTATATATACATATATAGAATAATACATGACTTTTAATTTAAATAAAAGATAAATAATTATTATTAGTTTATAATATTTTGTTATTAATATTATTAATATTTATTTAAATTAAAAGTTATGTATTATTTGATAAACTAATATGGGGTTGATGTGCTCTGTATCGTCAAATCCAACAATCTTCTAGCGATATATTTTGAAAATCAATACTCAGTTTTTATTTTTAAATGGTTATATAAAATAATGCATGACTTTTAATTTAAACAAATATTAATTATAAAATTTTAGAAAACAAAAACTGATTATTGATTATCATAATTAAAAAATCAAAAACCATTACGCCATCTGTTGATAAGTATTAATATCAGTAGTAGTGTTGGAAAATTATTTGAATTTAATAACTAACAATAATTAATTCTATTCTGAATTAAATGTGTTAGGATGAAATAATAATAACAATTGTAATTCATTTATTTTAGATTTATTGAGTGCTTACAAACCAATCTTTTAAATTTTTACATTTTCCAAGGCACATAAATCAGATAAACGATCATGATAATTACAAAAATGATTGTTACAAATTTTCATACTTATTAGAGAGGGACATTTGAAATTATCGAGATCGATTACAATTTTATTATTACAATCAATTAAATTTTGAACCCATAACTTTTTCTCGATACCTTTGACATAAATAATTTTTTTATTACAAGTTAAATAATTGAGAACTTCTTTGAGCTTGTAATATGAAGTTGTTCCAGCATTCCAACCGATTCCATGATAATTTCGGATCAGCCAGGTATTCAGACGTTGATAGTTGACTGGTAACACCTTCCAGTGATATGACGGTTGAAATAGTGTGTATGACAACTCTTCAATATTAACAATATCATGTTGAATTGTTATTGAGGCCAACTCCTTAACAATGAAGCGATTATCAGCTCCTCTGAATCCTTGAACGTCTAGAATGATCTCCATTTTTACTGCTCTTGACAACGAAGAGTGACTGAATGATGACTCTTACAATCAATTCAACCTTTTTATAACCCGATCTCTGGATTTTCCCCCACCACTCGATAATCTTATTGGTTAATTAATAATTTGATTGGTTATTCAAACTACGTCGTAGAGTTTTAAACTGCGTAGTAGATGATGTCATCAGACAGGTTTGAACCGGTTCAAGGTCTCGTAGCTGTGCAGTTTTTCTTTGTTCTATTTCTGTTGGGTAGTAGATGACGTCATCTCATTTTTACAGGTTATGTTTATGCTTTCCCGCCATTTAACTCATTTTACAGGTTATGTTTATGCTTTCCCACCATTTAACTTATGATTTCAAGTTATGTTAAACTTCTTGTGCGTCATCTATCATAACTGCGCAGTTTCTATTTTTAGATTATGAGTCATACTATTCTAGAATTTTTCCAACTGCGCAGTAGATGACGTCATTACCTTGCTATAAAAGCAGCGCGCCGCGAGCATACTTCATCGTAGTGAAGTACGAGTGAAGTACCATAGTGTTGTGTGTTAGAAAATATCAAGCTTTTGAAATCTGCTGTTCTGAAACTGTTTTCTGAAGCCTGCTACCAGCTGTTGAAATCTGCTACCTCGTGCTGGAATCTGCTACTTGAAATCTGCTGAAGAAATCTCAATCATGGCACCGTACCGTAAACATCCTGTTACCGATACAATGCATGAAATTGAGAGATCAACAACTTTCAAGCGTGTCAAAGTTGAAGATAAAACTCCAAGCCCGTTGATGTTCAAGAGGATGTGTGACCTTGAGGTGGGAAAAACTTACAAGCTAACTGGGATTAGAACGGTTATGACAGATCATGGACTCAACGTTGAAATCGATCTGGAAAACCACTTTTCAACGTTCTTCCCTGCTACCACCAACCAGAAATATCTCAACAATCCTGATATGATATTTAAAATGAAATTTTTAATCTTATGCAATACTTTAAATCGACACTACATTGGGGCCAATTATAATAAATTCAAACTTATTAATCACTCTGGGAAATCAATTACAGAAATTGTGAGAGAATTGTGTTTTGATATGTGCACTTAACTTTTATTCTAAATAATTGTTTTATACTTAACTTTTATACTAAATAATTTTTTATACTTATTCGAGTAAGGTTTATAATTAAAAAACATTAAATTACAAAAACATTGTTATTTATTTACTATTTTTAATTACATTAAGTTTATTGATTAGTATAGGATCAATAATGTTATTGATTTGTTGTATTCGTCGACGAAATCGTTCTCCGTCTCTTGCTGCTTGTTCCCATGGTCCTTTCCTCGCTTGTCTGGATGCAAAGTCCCATACATACATGTAATGTATGGTGGGTTTCGGATCAAACTGTACCATTAAGTAAGTTTTCTTACAGTGCTGCTGATGGGATTGTACTCAATTATTCGGTCGTGAATTATCAAGCAGTAAGCAGCAGTTTGATTTGGAAACTGTGCTGACGACCAAACTCCAGACGTATATCCATAGGTCCAGACTTGATTGACTCGTTCTGCTTGGAACAGTCAATTATATACAGAGGTGCTGTACTTAGAAATTTTTTCTTAGCCAATAGCGGTTCAGCTTCTTTCCCATAGTAAGCACTTTGAAAATTTGTGTACATATCATACATCAAGGCATACTGATTATGCACAATGTTGGGGTTCAAATTTCCATATGGATAACTCTGAGAGTTCAAGAACAGCTTAATGTCTCTTATGCTGCAGTGATCAAACTCGCTTGCATTTTGATTCGATTGATTCTTTCTTGCTGTTTGGAATCCAAGGATAACAAAACGAGGTTTCTCAAGCTGATTTGTTGTTTTGATTACCCAAATATGCTTGTTGATAGCTGGTAGCAGTGGATACTCATACAATTCCCAAGTCCGGAAACTGATTGGAATAGCTGGATCGGAGGTTATGTAATTCAGCACCATAATATTCTGCTTGTCAGACATTGTTATGTATGGTACAATCCACTCAATTTTTTGAATCGTAATTGAAACATTTTCATTCTCAACGGTAACAACATAAGCATTTTGATCAGTATTTGATCTGATCAGTATCAATTCATGCTTGGCATTCACGATAATTCGTTGATAATCTTCAGCAAATCCACGAATGAAACTCAGCGGTACTGAGACATCAAAGTAACCGCTATTATCAGTCAGCTTGTTGTCATCTTCATTAACAATCCAACCAGCATTTTCCAGAATATTTTGTTGTCCCGGACTCAGAGAAGCGTATCCTTTCATAACACTGGTGATACCAACATTCTTACATCTATCGATTTCTACACCATTGAGTTCATAACGTATCTCTTCAAACATATGACAAACAGCCATGTTGACCATCTTCGTAGTAGCACTTACAGCAGTACCATCAGCCTTCCTCATTCTTCCATAAAAATGTAATGTGCTCTTGCTTGGGAGCAAGCACAGATCTTGATGTTGAACAGCAATCCTGATTTCATCACTGTTGTTGAATGTTGATGATGCATATGGTAAGTGTGAATGAGCTTCACAGTGTGCAATAGACTCATCGAAAATAATTGATTTTTTTATATCTAAGATTTCCGCCATGGTATCACACAAGCTAGACAACAAAAATTTATTTTTATCTTGTGAATTTTTCACCTTCAATCCTTTTATATCCTTTTATACCCGTTACCAGTCTTTGTCTCATATACGATACCCATTACAGGCTTTTTATATGCAGTCTTATCGTTATAGTCTCGCCACGGAAATTTGCTATTCTCCCGTCCTGATCAACAATTCGGAGCCTCAAGTTGTGTATTGCTCGTACGGCGACTGGTAGGTAAATGATGTTTGTTGGCACTTCCACCATCTTATATCCTGCTGGAACCCTCGGGAAAAATTCATGGATTGTGTGATTCTTCTCACCATTGATGTACGATCCAGAAGTTATATTGCACTCGACTCTCAGAGCATTGATTTTCAATATTTTGACTGGTAAATCAGATTTATGTGCTGTGTTAGGTTCAAGCACTCGGTTGGTAAATCCAAGTAATGATCCAATGGAATCTTCAGGCTCAAAATTAATATATTGATCACATCTTATTTCACTTCTCAACTCATTGTTGTTTGCTTTTAAAGTGAAACTTAGTTCAGGTAATGTCTTGTTTATATAAGTTTCAATATCTTTAATTTCATAACTCCCTGTTGGTATAGTTATTTCTTGAAATCTCTTGATTGTACTTCTTTTGGATCTTTTTGATGACACATAAAATTTATTAGCACCAACATCAATATTTGGTATTGAATTAAATGTTAGGAGCTTAACAAGCCCAAGTACATAATTTTTTGTTGGTGATAGCTCAATCGGGGGAAAATAATTTGCCTCCAGTATGGAGGAGTTTCCGGATAGTGTCAAGGTGAATGACTCTGCCATGACTGACGCTTGTTGTCTCGACTCACTTCAATTTATAGTTGTCCAGCCAGGAATTTTAAGCACAAATGTCCACATATGATTGTATCAAAGTCTTGATATCTTTTATGATTGTACTTTACGCTACCTACATCGAGATATTTCATCAAGTCTTGTGGGGGTTGTAGATTACCAAAACTGTCAAAGTAAATTACTTGATTATGATTCTTCTTGTATGCAACCCAGTGAGTTCCAGATCCAAGTATATCGTCTAAATTTATTATTGCTGATTCGTTTGTCTTTGGTCCAGATTTTGGTAAATCATTTCTCATAAAAACTCCTCGAAAATTTGGAATTTTAAGCGGCTTGACATATTTTAATAAGTCGATGTTAGTCAGTGCTCGATGTGGTAGCTCTACTGGTTTTTTGACTTCTTGCAGCCAGCTCCTTCTGGGTATTGTTTCAGATAAAGTCCCATACCACTGCGGTAAGGTTTGAGGTATAATCCTCTACCTACAGCTATTTCCTCCATCTTCAAGTTGTGACGCTTCTTTTCAGCTAATTGATTTTTGGCTGCGCTGGCATCGTTCACAGCTTTTGCAACACCTGCAGCTCCACCTGTTAGAGCACCAACCGCTGATAACCCTGCAAACAGGGGAATCAAGAATGGAAGTACTCCACCAATCTTTGATGGAACTGGTAGAATACGAGACAATCGAACGTTTTTCTTCCCACCAACTTTCTTGACAGCTTTGCGGGCACCTCCAAGAGCTGTTTTAACTGGATCTCCACCAGGCTGCATGGACTTTTTAGCTTCATCAACAATCTGTCTCAGAGCAATATCCTTCTTCTTGGTTGTCTTTCTTTTGACTGTCTTACGCTTCATTGTTTTTCTTTTAATTGTCTTACGCTTTGTAATAGGTTTTTCTTTTTAAGACCCATACCGAAACGTCTTTTCAACTTCATGATTTTATTCACACTCCAAGCAGCAGCTTTTTCACCAATAGTAGCGTCCCTCGCTTGAAATCGTTGCCACGCTTTCTCAGCAAGAATTTTATCAGCCTCGTGACGGGCTTCCAAATTTTCACGATTTTTAGAGTAAGCTATATCGTGTTCCTTACACGCAGAGTCCAAAGGATTTATGCCTGGATCACCTCGAGCTAACCTTTTGGCTAACTTTGTTCCCGGACCACAATACTGATATCCTGGTATGTGAAGTTCAAGTGGAAGCTTATTGATTATGTTGTTGAATAAACCTTCACCACGTCTGCTCTCAGACATGTCACATCAAAGACTGACATGCTAATCTATATAAGCTGGTATATATACCCCTTGAGCTCAGAATCTAATCAGCAGTCATGGGCAGCAAATCAAGAGCTTAGTTGCCAGTTATCAATTTTGATCAAATTGTTCAAGGGACCGGTGTGAAACTCAAACGACACGGTGCATTACTTCCCAACAGTATCCGTGCAGTGTTTTGCGGACCATCAAACTGTGGAAAGACCAACGCTCTACTGTCTCTTATTGTACATCCAAACGGTTTGAGGTTTGAGAATATATATCTTTACTCAAAGTCTCTTAACCAACCAAAGTATCAGTTCCTGGAGACGCTGCTTAAACAGATTGATGGTATTGGATTCTTCACATTCAGTGAACATGAAGCTGTAATCAAGCCTGAAGATGCTAAACCTAACTCCCTGATGATATTTGATGATGTTGCTTGTGAAAAACAAGATCACATCAAGGCTTTTTCTGCATGGGTCGACACAAGGATGTAGACAGCTTTTATCTCTGTCAAACTTATACACGAATACCGAAGCATCTGATTAGAGATAATGCAAACTTTCTCGTGCTATTCCGTCAAGATGAAATGAATCTGAAGCATATTTATAATGATCATGTCAATACAGACATGTCGTACAACTCATTCAGAGATTTATGCTCGGCATGTTGGAATAAATATGGGTTTGTGGTAATAGATAAAGACAGTGAATTGAACAGTGGTAGGTATCGCAAAGGATTCGACTGCTTCATTAGTATAAATTGAGGTACTTTAGAGTGTGATAGTCATACATGCTGTAGACGTTAACCTGTCAACATGAAGCCTGAAGAAATATCAAAGCAGAAAGATATTCTGCATCCGATATCTCAAGCCAGTGATGCCATCCGACGGAAGCACAAGATGTTGAAGTTGGGTAAAGATACAGCTGAGAAAGCTATGGAGGAAATGTTCAAGCCTATTGTGACACCACTCCAGAGTATAGTTGAATCTTCAAAGTTGAAAGGGGAAAATATTAAAAAGAAGAAAAACCACAGGTTGAAAAACAAGAGGTTGAAAAATCTTTATATGATGATCCAGAAGTATACAACAGTTTAATAACAGATGATGAAAGTTCATTTGAGAATACAGCACTTGCTATTACTCAGCCACCACCATCAACAAGTACTCCAGCTCGTAGAAATCCTCTTCTCACTAATTATCTACAACGTTTAAGTAAAAACATAAAGATAATGATATGAGATATGGTGTACGCAGAAAACGCGGTGAAATGCATATGGGTGATTCACCTATTTCATTTGCAAATGATACAATAACTGTCAAAGAAAAAAATTATCCAATAACTCCTGGGTTGTTGGAATTATTATTTAGAAAATCACCAGAGGATGCACTCATCACCCCAGATGATAAGAAAAAGTACTTGGACATAATTCAACATACCAACGCTCATAGGAAAAATTATGACCCAAATCGTACTATTTATGAAGATACAACAATCAAGTTCAATAAATACATTGCTGATTTTATCACCAAGTTCGGTAAAGGGTTACCAAAATATATGATTGCAAGAAAACAAAGATAATGGACTATGTTTACTGGGATGATCCAAATGAACTAGTTGATCGTTTGCGACTACTTATGGCATCTCAAGCTGCTGGAAATCCAGGTCACACGAATGAAATCATATCAATTATTGAAGAGCTTAGGGAGGCTGGAGTTATATATTAAAAGCTTCTGAAAAATTAAATCATTCACACGCTGACAGTCAAAGTGTTCATAACCATGAGCATCGATATATTTGGACGTCCACTGGACAATAACTTAGGTCAACGAGGGCCAGCTGGTAGAGGTTTCAATGTAACTTCTGATGGAAACTATAACATTGAGAATAAAAGGCTGTGCAATCTCGGTAATCCTTCAAATGAACATGATGCGGCGACAGTGCAGTTTGTACTGAGACAAATGTCTGAACTGAATAAAAGTATAGACAGTGAACAGAAAGAGATTATTTCACATTTACACTCTGAAATAGTAATACTGAAAGCTGCTGTGGGAAATTTGCAGACGACTATTGAGGAAGTTAAAGCAGTACTTTCCTCTCACCAAAATAATATCAAATATCTCACTGAGAAACTCAATGAACGACAAAAAGACAGTGATAGCTGAAGAGCTTCACAAACCAGCTCGCAGGAACTATAAACGTTGTCATGTTGACATCCGAGGTCTCGATGAGACTTGGCAAGCTGACTTGGTTGAGATGATTCCATATGCGACAGTCAATAAAGGATACAAGTATCTGCTTACAATCATAGACATATTTTCTAAATATGCCTGGGCAGTTCAATTAAATCAAAAAGTGGTGTAGATGTCACTAGTGCTATGAAGTCTGTACTCCAGCAAGGTCGTGTTCCTAAGAATCTCCATGTTGATCAGGGTAAAGAGTTTTACAACAAAGAATTCAAAGATCTGATGAAGCAGCACAAGATAAATCTTTACTCAACATTCAGCAATCTCAAAGCATCCATATGTGAACGTTTCAATAGAACACTCAAGAATAAAATGTGGCGAGAATTTACAGCTCGTGGCAGCTACAAGTGGACTGATATACTTGATGACTTGGTGAATACTTACAACAACACCAAACACAGTACCATCAAAATGAAACCTGTTGATGTTACCGCTGCTCAGAAGAAACAACTATTGGAAAATATATATCAACCACTGAAAACCAAATCGAAGCAGAAGTTCAAAGTTGGAGACAAAGTCCGAATCAGCAAGTACAAGCATGTTTTTGACAAAGGATACACGCCAAACTGGACAACAGAAATCTTCACAATCAAATCGGTGCAGAATACGAATCCAACGACGTACAAGCTCGTGGACTATCAGGATCAACCAATTGAAGGCGGATTTTACAACGAAGAACTCAGCAAAGTCAAATATCCAGATGTATATCTTGTTGAAAAAGTAATTAGAAAACGTGGAAATAAATACTATGTTAAATGGTTAGGCTTTGATACTAAACATAATAGTTGGATCAATAAATCAGATATATAAAACACAAATTTTATTTACATTGTTTTTATTGACAAAACCTTAATACATAAATCCTTAAAAATATATTTACATTATTTTTACTATTACAAAACTTTTTGTCTCTTATTATTATTTTCATCATCTACAAGTTTTCTTTTCTTAAAATCTAAGGAGCCTTTATAACCCCAAGGCACAGTATCAGTGCTTGCCTCAATGAGTTGACGTTTGTCATCAGCCCAACTGAGAGCAAGTTTCTCCTGTTTTACTGTGTGCACTTGATTTTTTTTGCTTTTTATCATATACAGCTCTTTCTTTAACAGCACATTTTCAAAAAGGCATCTTTTGAAGTCATCAATCATGATAGTCTTCAAGGCTGATCCTCCGATACCCTTTGCCCGTTTCTTAATCCTATCCTTTTCCTTCTCAGGATCATGGATTTCGAAGGCATACAATTTGGCTCTGAGACCCACGAACTCGGACATGATTTTTCCATTGTTCTCATCCTTCATGAGTCCCAGAACCTTTTTGTTAACAAGGGGCATGTTGAAGACGTTGTTAGGTAGGTAATCGGAAGTATCAAACCTTGAGATATCACGTTTGATGTCTTCATAGATGTTGGGTACATTGAATTGGTAAATTAAACTGTCTGTATCGGTGTACAATAATTTAGAGGTTTTTGCATAATTTTCAAGCACATAACTATAGTGGTCATAAATAAGTCATAAATAAAAGTCTTGGATAAATCTAATATACTAAAGCCTACATATATTGGTTTGTTGAAGCAGACTCTAGCTTTTTTAAGTTCTACTATAACCATGTCTTCATCGAAAATTGTAAGGCTGAGGAAGTTAGGTCTACATACTAAATCGGATACATTATATCGACCTTGCCACTTCGTTCTCAAATATACATCTTTATATTTTCTTACATTTTCCATCGTCTTTCCGAAAACTGCGTTATTCATCAATTTATAAAAGTTCTTTTCGAACTCATTTTTTGCAAGCTTTCGACATTCAGTATTTTTATCGATATATGATTTGAGCCAGTCTGATTGCTCAAATTTCAAGACTCGATGTATTTTCTTAAGAACTAAACCTAAATCTAAACATTGCTTTAAATTCTTATAATGTATTACATAATTAGATTTGTCATACAGAGTTGTTGTTAATTTTTGTTGTTTGCTGCCAGGTGGTATAAAATGTTCTGGGCATAACGGTAGATTTTTATGTAGATCATGTAATTTCTCAGGATAGTGTAGGTCCACTTCAAGGATGTAGCCGACACTCTCATCATCATTGAAAAACTGATCTACATTATCTACATTTTCAACCCATTCAAATTTACCCTTGGGTAAAGACATACTCATCGCTGCGCCATACAAATTATTTACATCGTAGTACATCAGGTATGTTTCGGGGTTGTTTGAATCAAAATCTTTGCCCATATACCGGTTGTTAGCTTCAGCATGTCTATTAGCACACATCGATACCCCACCGCGAACACCCTTTTCAATGAAAAGAAGCATCTCAGGATCAGTTAGCAGTTCAAGTTCTACTTCAGTATGCTTTAACATTGCAGCGTTTGATAGACCGGGAGCAGTATAGAAATGAAGTGCATCGAGATTGTACGTCTTGAAACAACTAAGTCTAAAGTTTTCAAAGACATCAGCCAAGAGAAGTACGTCAGTCTTCAAATACAAGTCTGAGTACTCTCCAAGCGTGTTGATTTTAAACTGGTTCCAAACTACTTGAGCAAAAGCATAATCATCATTGGAAATAGTTGAGTTTGTTAATTTTGAATAAAATGATTCCTGGTTAGGTAATTGTCTCTCGTCTAGTCTGTCAATGCTGTCAATGTACTCATACGGGAATACACCCTTACGTATTGCTAATTTAAATTTGTCAGGGTCAGGGTAGTGTAGTCGCGTAATCTGTTTGTCTTTGTCATCAAGGTATGAAGCTAATTTCTCTATACTGGAGGCCATGAATCTAAAAGAGTCAATAAATCTTAAAGAGACTGAAGTATTTTTAACTGATTTTGTGAAAGAAATGTAACGCTCTTTATTGATTGGTAATAATGAAATTTCACCCTCAAATACTGTAGCTAAGGACTTAATTATGAAGTGTGAGTCGTAGCCGGATAAATTATGAAAGACAATTGGGATAATTGTAGATTTTTGATAATTAACGTTACATGATTTATGAGCTGCGTTTCTATAGTTACCGGTAAAGTGACAATGATCATAGACTTTATCTGTCGTAGAAGTGATTGGTTTTTCACAGATGTGACACTCAGTTGCCTGGTTGTGTCTATCTTGTTGCTCTCTGGTTAGGGGTTTCATTTTAATGGGATTCTTTAGAATTTTTTCAAAGTCTAGAGCTAACGACTCTAATTGTTTAACGAACCAGTTGATGCAATCAGGAGAAGGGTTTAATTGGAATCTAGACAGTGTGTTGTCATAGCTGCAATGCACATAGTAAGCAATACTGTGTGGAACATGTTTATGAACTATCTTTTCATCATCTCCTGGGGGTTCGAGTGTGCATTCAAGATCCACGTAAACTACAAACGGTACAGTATCTTTGGACTTAAAATCTTTGAATTTCAAAATTTTATTTTTTTCACTGGGAAATTCCATGCGGACTTTGTTAGATTTAAAACAATCTGCTCGGTGTTCTAAATAACATTTTTCTAATTTGAAATGATTCAAACAACGATCACAAAAGTACAATTTATGTCTACCTAGAGTTATTTGACTTTTAATTAGTCCAGAAAGATTATGTATCAATGCAAAGTGATAGACTGACTCAATATTATCTAAATTATCAGTATAATTTACACTTTTTTAATCATTAATAAATGAATTGTCGGTATTTCTGACTCGAAGTTACTTAAATATAACGGGATGATAGTACTTTTTTCAGACTTTTTACCCGTGAATTCTGAATCTATGCCGTATACGTTAATGCTAAGGTCATTCATTTTTTCAAATTTTGGTACATCATCAAGTTTAATTGGAAATTGAATACCTTCATAGTTTAATCTAACGCTGAAATGACGGTAACTTGTAGGGTCGCCTGGAACCAATACTGGTGGATGCAAGGCAGCGTTGACACACCACAGGAAGCAGAACTCATCATTGTTCTGGATGTTCGTAACCGCATTCTTCTTGACAATATCCTTTGGCAATCTGACAAAGGTAGAGTTTCCAACTTGGGTTGGTGTGAATCGTGACATGGTCAGCATCAAGCTGTTCGGTCCAAGCAGACTCCATCCGGAACCCTCATGCTCAAAATCTTCAATTCTTTGAAGTAATTTGTCGTAGACATGTTGACTAAACCAATCCTGAAGAGATGTGGCAGGGAGAATTTCACGGCTTTTAGTAATAAAAGATTTCCGCTCTTCAATATCTTGTTGATGTTTCCGGAATGTGCAGAAGAATTCCACATTCACTTTCAACCCTGCCAGATCTCTCAAGGCACTCTGCACCTAGTTAATGATGGTGTCTCGTGAGGCCTGGAGAAATGATGCTGGATCTTTGTGATGCTGGTTGATAATACATCCAGTCTGGATGTTACCAGCGAAAGCGTTTTCCAAGTCCCGCCATTTGACTCCTTGGTTAAGATCTCCACCAACAACTAGGTTACCGAGTCTGGAGAACTGATCGGCAAACCAGTTGAGTTGGTTGATGTGCGCTTGAACACTTCGTCTCACTTGAATTGTTGTTCCAGGATCCAGTAATATTGTGTTGAAGTATTCAATGGTCTCCTCACACACTCGTAAACACCTTTGACGATGTTCATCAGTGAGCTGCTCTCCCAACAGATCAGCATATGAGACTGCAATAGTGTCCACCAAGTTCTTGAGAGCCTCGATGAGGTTATGTTGTGTCATTTTGGAACGAGAATCACTACTGTCTTACACAATATTATAGGTTATGTACACTGTTTATAGGTTATATACACTGTTTATAGGTTATGTACACTTTTAAAGGTTATGTCACTGTTTATAAGTTATATACACTGTTTATAGGTTATATACACTTTTAAAGGTTATGTAACTGTTTATAGGTTATATACACTTTTAAAGGTTATGTACACTACACAATAGTTTTTGTACACTGGACTATACTCGCGTACTTCACAACACTGAACTTCACTATATTTTATAACACTGAATACTGTTTAATCACGAGAGATGTTTCACTGGAGACATGTACTTCGTTTTTGTGAAGTACGGCTTGAGCGCGCTGCTTTTATAGCC
Organism: Cotesia typhae; assembly: GCF_013202065.1. Taxonomy (NCBI): domain Eukaryota; kingdom Metazoa; phylum Arthropoda; class Insecta; order Hymenoptera; family Braconidae; genus Cotesia; species Cotesia typhae. The sequence goes on along the minus strand of NW_027423776.1, from coordinate 632,027 downwards.
AGAGGATACTGCGCAGTTACCCCAACTCATCTACCTCAAAAACGGTTTGATGACGTCATCTACTGCGCAGTTAGAAATAGAACAAAGAAAACTGCGCAGTTACGCAACCTTGAACAGGTTCAAGCCTGTCTGATGACGTCATCTACTGCGCAGTTACCCCCACGTCTCTACCTCAAAACCGGTTTGATGACGCCATCTACTGCGCAGTTAGAAAATTCTAGAACAGAATGAGTCATCTACTACGCGGTTAGAAGTAATGCACGCTATCACCAGATGGCGTTGCGTGAAATCCTTCTCGCAAGTAGTTGACATAACTTCATTTTAAATATATAGAACATGGATATACCATACTACAAATGCGTAATCCTGAACTATTGATCTGTTATGGCTGAGCCGAAGACAGGTTAATAGTTGAGGATGCTTTTTTAACCTCAAAATGTTGAACTCAAATTCAAAACGCGGATAGCAGCCACCAAATGTCGGATTCAAAATGGCGGATAGCAGCCATGAGATAGCAGCCGCCAAATGGCGGATTCAAAATGGTGGATAGTAAGATGGCGGCAGAATTCCCCACCAGCGCCACCTATAACATCGATAAAAACCTCATCCATAATGCCATACATATCTACCGCAAACAACACCTACTGTCGGCAAAACAGGTCGTCCACATCTACAGATGATACTTGTCACGAACCTACGGTCGGTAATGTAGATCCCTCAGCATGGACACGAGTCCACAAATCTGTTTTGCCGACTGAGTAACACCCCCTGACACACTACTTAAGACTTAAAAAGAGTTTTACAGCTAAGACGGAAGAGTAATTAATTAAAAATTTGTATTCAGATTTATATAAAAGTTTTATTTCATATTTTTATTAAAAAATAGTTAGTTTTTCTTTATAAATTATTTAGATATTAATATTAATAATAATATCGAGAATAATGACAATCGAAATAAAAATAATAACAGTAATAATTATATGAATAAAATTAATAATATAAATAATATTCATTCTTATTAATCATAATAATAAAATTTATAAAATTAATAATAATAGTATGAATAATAATCATTCTCAATAATGATAATAATTAAAGTTATAAAATTCATAATAATAATTATAATATAAATAATTAGCATTCTTATTAATGATAATAATAAAAATTATAAAATTAATAATAATAGTATGAATAATCATCATTCTTAATAACAATAATAATGAAAGTTATAAAATTCATAATAATAATAATAATAATAATAATACGAATAATAACCCTTGTGGAAATAATTCTCTGAAAAAACTCTTGAAAAGTCTTTATAACTCTGAATAAGACTTTTCGAAATTCTTCACATCCCTAACTAAGTAAAGGAAAGACTTAATAAGTCTTCAAAACTCTGCAATACTCTTCAAAAGTCAAATTTTCCCTGCAATTTCGGAATTTCTCAAAGAGTTATTAAGACTTGATAAGACTTGTTCAGTTTTACAGGAAAAGAAGAAAATATTTCTTTTCAAAAAAATTACTTATCAGAATTAAATAAAACTATAAAAAAGAATTAATGCATGTTTTAAAAAAATTTTTTTTAAATAATATTTTCATCACGAAAATACTTTGATGGGCATCGAATCACTCATAGTTGAGCAAGTCAAAACATCAACAGCAAATGAAGTGCACTTGCTGTTGGAAACAGATACTACTCAAAGAGTAAATCCAATCGGTATTTAATTTGGACTATCAAATATTAAAGTCAACTTTCTAGGTAGGAAAGAATTTTCTAACCACATGCCACCTATTAAAAACTAAGAACACTCAAAGATTCTAACTGTAAATTCGTAAACTAAAATATGTTAGGTATCAATTAATTCCAGCAGATAGCGTGTGGATAGAAAATACTTTCCTACCTAGAAAGTTGACTTTAATATTTGATAGTCCAAATTAAATACCGATTGGATTTACTCTTTGAGTAGTATCTGTTTCCAACAGCAAGTGCACTTCATTTGCTGTTGATGTTTTGACTTGCTCAACTATGAGTGATTCGATGCCCATCAAAGTATTTTCATGATGAAAATATTATTAAAAAAAAATTTTTTTAAAACATGCATTAATTCTTTTTTATAGTTTTATTTAATTCTGATAAGTAATTTTTTTGAAAAGAAATATTTTCTTCTTTTCCTGTAAAACTGAACAAGTCTTATCAAGTCTTAATAACTCTTTGAGAAATTCCGAAATTGCAGGGAAAATTTGACTTTTGAAGAGTATTGCAGAGTTTTGAAGACTTATTAAGTCTTTCCTTCACTTAGTTAGGGATGTGAAGAATTTCGAAAAGTCTTATTCAGAGTTATAAAGACTTGTCAAGAGTTTTTTCAGAGAATTATTTCCACAAGGGAATCATTCTTATCAACTACAATAAAAATCATAAAATTAATAATAATAATTATAATATACATTATAATCATTCTTATCGATGATAATAATAAAAATTATAAGATTAATAAAAATAATTATAATATAAATAATAATCATTTTTATCGATGATAATAATAAAAATTATCAAATTTATAATCTTATTTATTATTGTAGTTGCTGTTGTTCTTTTTGTTGTTGCTGTTGTTGTTGTTGTAGTAACTGCAGCAGCTTTTTTTTATCAGAAAATGCTTCACGTCTCCATTGTTGAGTTTCCCGTTCAAGTTTTGAAAGCTTTTCAAATCTTGTGTGAAAATCTTTCACCAAATTTGTTATTATTGGATCCAAGCTGAAATTCAGAATATAAGAAATATTTACAAAGTTAATAAAATTTTTCTTAACTTAATCTTAGAAAAAATTATTATTAAGTATTTTACCTATGTATCAGTTATAATAGGTCTCTAGTCAGACAAATCTAGCCATTTGGACAATAGCAGTTAATCCTTCATTTAATTTTTTAATCTCCATAACATCCTTTTGGAATATTTATAATGTAATATGTTTGTTGTATTTTGTGTAAAATTCCTGGTCGGATTATTGCAGTAGGTTTACAAGTCTGTAATTTTGCAGTTATTTTTCACTCATAAATATGACGAACAGTTACGCGTTTAGTACAGTGGAAGAATTTTCCGGTGTGTTTAATTTCTTGATAAAATATAACAATTTCATCTTCTCCAGACATATTCTCAAGTGAACAAATATTAGTAATAATTCCGTTAGTACCATTATTTAATATTATTATTGTGTCATTAATTTTTTCACATAGTCGATAGCTTTGAGATGTATAACGGTTTCCATCATAAATGAATCTGTTGTATGATTTACATTCATTCGGAGTAAAACCAATTGCTTCTTTTTCAAATTCATTTAATTTATAATATTTTCCTTTCCCCACTAAAACACAATTATCAGTTTTTAATGTATTTTTCAATCTACCCGTCAAGTTCTGCTCGCAGAACTTATTAAATTCATTACTGAATTGAAATCTCGTAGTTAATAACGGAAGAGATTTTTAAAAATAGTATTTTCTTGCGACTTGGAGACACACATGAGTTGGACTCTTCTTCATTTTTAATATGAAGTGGTTTTCATTTTAGAAGGAAAACGTATTATGAGCCCATAAAGGACCTAAGTTCATCACACTTTTTACCATGTGTAAAAGCAAGTGTATATTGTAGGTCATATTTTCCTCTCCAAAGTATTTTTGATAACTGCGAGTATATTGAATCAGAAGATCGTCTGCGATTTTCAGCATGTGGCTTGTAATTTTTTCTTCTAATTGAATTCTTATAGCTTCGACTAGCAATGCCAAGTGATCCAAATACTGCTGAGGGAGTGGTTTTTTCAAGCTTATTAACGAATAAAAAAGTAACCACGAACGCCATTCTGTAGCTTTCCACATTTTTCTGTCGGTTATATCTCGAGGCGATCGTGTTATTGATGACGGGTGTTTAAATTTTAACAAAGTTTCATTAATTGCTATCAATTGATCAGGATTTCCTACATAGAATGATTTTCCGAATGAACATAATAATAGCTCTGTATGTTGTTTCACAGTTCCGAGTAAAATTGAATGTAAATAATCCGGGGACATTCCGCCAACTAAATCAAAGTACTTCAAATTCATTAATTGTGATGGACCCCATACTCCTTTAATATCTTCTCTGTACTCTTTTTCACTTGCTAATAACATTTGATTTTTGATCGATTCATCCGATCTGTCAGGGGAATACGCTCTAGCATCGGGAATTTACGATACTTGTTCACACTTTTCGTCGGGTGTTCACAAAAGGTGCAGCCATATTTACCGTTATACTGTTTCATATTCAGAACTTTGCACCGAGCAACCGAATCAAAACAAGCACACAGTGGAATAAATTTACTGGTAATAGTTTCTTCACCTAATTTCCACTGCAAACCATTCTTTGATAAATCATTTGCTTCTTTAACGAAAGGTTTGAAGAATAAATTCATGTCAGGCTCAACTTTATCTACCCAAAGTCCAGTCATGATTAAATGTTTTGATTTCAGTTTCGCCGGCAATTCGTTAATAGAAGCGTAGATTGTCCAAATTGACAGTTTACTCGATTTCGCTGCTTGACAGCCATCTGTGTTGAAAGTGTAAGATAAATTATATTTGTCACTCAAAATTTCAATTGGTCCCAAATTTGACAATTTTTTGTATGTTTGTCCATCAGTAATATTTCTTATAACATTTTCCTCTTCATTACATTCCTGATTATCGTTATTGAATAGCGCCTCCTGAACTTCAAGATTTTCAAGTACTTGTTTTAATTGATGAGCAAAATTCAAAGTTAAAAAAAAAGGTGCTGTTGGTGTGCTGAAAATTTTTTTACATATTGGACAAATTAAATCATCAGTGTTTAGTGGGTGACGGTGTTATGTCCAAGGGCGTTTTTAGAGCGGTAGCATAAACGGTGGAGGTTTGGACTAACAATTTAAAGAATACACAACGGAGGTTTTAATTCCGTTGTTTTAATTATTTATGTGGGACGTTTTCGAAGTACGAATTTACCACGCCTTCGTTTGAGACTGTTCACGGATTTATTGAGAGTAGATGTACTTACTGTTACGGGAACTTTATTGATGGTCAGATCCGTGATTTTAGGGCAGCTGTTAGTGCCTGTTCCTTGATTAGGCCCTTTGGTTGGTTCTCGCAGCGGATGGAGTAGGGTGGATTTGGGCTGCTTATATTTCGGGCTTCTTGAATCTTCGGATCTTCTGAGGTTATATCTAGATCGCTGGTTTCGTGATAATTCACTTTTGGTGGGACTCGTGTTTTTCCCATTTCTCTTTTCCTAAGTCGAGAGGCAATTGTTTCTCTTACTTCGGGAGCGCTGCTGACTCGTGGTCTATTTTTTGATTCGATAGGGCGACCGGGGCGCTTGACCCATTGAATCGCCTCTTCATCCGAGAGATTTTTATTTAATCTTTTTGGTTTTGTTAAAGCAGAAATCGGTAACGCTAGAGGATTATTTTCGGTATTATTATCTATTGTGAGTTCTGGAGATTCTGGACGCCCTTCCGGGTTGTAAGAGAGCCCTTCCGCGTATTGCTCGGTGATCTTATGCCGAACTATGACGTTAAATTTGTATCTACTTAATTTAGAGCACCATTTAGCTTGTCTTTCGGTGACAGTTGCGCTATCCCTTAACCAGGTAACGCAAGGGCTACTGGTTATTAGAGAAAAATGTTTTTGTAGATACGGTCGGAATTGTTGAATTGCGTAAACTATTGCAAGGCATTGTTTTTCTACGTCAGTGTATCGGGTTTCGGTGTCGTGAAATACCCTTGAAACGCAAGAGACTATTTTTTCTCCATCTTTTTCCGGATCGTCCCCCACTGTCGTCGCTTGACTGAGAATTCCGGATATTCCCGAGTCCGACGCATGGACAGCTAGGATGAAAGGTTTGTTAAAATCTGGGTATTTAAGGAAAGAATCTTCGCAGAGGGCATTTTTGATATCGTCAAATGCCGTTTGCGCTTCTTCAGTCCATATGAAAGGTTTCGTTTTTCGCGTGAGATCTGTTATAGGTTTAGCCCTTTCCGCGAAGTTTTGTATGAATCTTCAATAATAATTGGCGAGTCCCATAAATTTTCTGGCTTCTGTATGATTTCTAGGTCGCGACGCGTTTTTGAGTGATGAAATTTTTTTCGGGTCTGGTTTTATACCCTCTTTTGTTATTACGTGACCTAAATAATCTACTTCAGGGCAGAGAAATTTACATTTTTCGGGTTGGAGGGTGAGACCAGCTTCTCTCAGTCTATTGAATAATCTTTGAACTCTCACCCCATGTTCTTCTAGGGTTTTACCATAGCTAACTAAATCGTCGATATAAATAAATAATTCCGTCCCTTTTAACCCGCTTAAGGTGGAATCCATCATTCGTTGGAAGATAGATGGAGCGCATTCTAGGCCAAAAGGCATGCAACGATATTCCCAGTGCCCGTCTGGAGTAGAGAATGCCGTTTTTGGTGCGTCCGCGGGGTGCATCGGGATTTGGTGGAAACCCATGGCGAGATCAAACACGCTGAAGAAGTTAGCGTCGCCTAATTGGTCTAATATATCGATAATTAGAGGTAAAGGATAGGCGTCCCCTCTAGTGATTTTGTTTAATTGCCTAAAGTCAATAACCATTCTATATTTTTTTATAGAGGGGTCATTTGATTTTTTTGGTACAATCCACAAGGGTGAGTTGTACGGCGAGTTAGATTTTCTGATTATTCCTTGTTTTTCAAGATTTTCGACCTGCCTGGCGATTTCTTCCCGATGTTCTGGGGGAAATCGATATTGTTTTATTCTCACCGGTTCGTTGGTGGTGGTTTCTATCCGGCAGGTGAAATTCTTGGAACGACCTAATTTATCTCCGGGGAGGTGAAATACGTCGTGATTATTTCTAATGAGATTCTGAACTTGTTCTTTTTCTTCCTGATTTAGGTGATCTACAGGTATTTTCTGAAGTAAGATCTTAATACGTTCTTGTTTGTCTATTACACGGTTGGAGTTTTCTATAGAAGAGTCGTCGGATTCATCCCCCTCTGAACTAGGGTTATCGAATTCGAATTCTTCGAGTGTTTGAGGTCCTATATCGATATCTACTGGGTTTGAATTGAGGTTGATGACCATGCACATGGCATACCCGTCATTTACCTTGACAACGGCTTCTCCTCCGAGTACCCCTTTTGGAAGGTTCATTCGGGGGAGGTATCCTTCGTCTTTTTCAAACTCTTGGATTGGTACTGATATTGATACTCTCATTCGAGGTGGTAAGGTGTAGCTGGAAGAAGGCTTTGTTTCGAAGCTAAAGGGTGTCGGTTTCGAAGGGCAGGATAATAAAACTAGGATTTGGTTATCATAAGAAATTTCCGCCTTTTCAGCTTCGAAAAAGTTGTTTCCCAGAATTCCCACTCCAGGGAATGGTAAATCTTCCAAACAGACTTGAAATTCTACATCAATATTGAGGATTTTTAAGGTGGTCGTTCCTAACGTTTCGAAAGTGCTATCACTGAGTCCTCGGAATTTCCTAGCTTTTCCGGTGTCGATAATTATTTCGGGTTTTAAAGCGGATGCATTGATGAGGCATACATCCCCCCCGGTATCAATGAGGAAGCGTTGATAATTGCCTAGGAGTGAGTTACACGACACGTATATTTTTGGCCCAATTCCTAGAGCGAGGACTTTTTGCTCTGGGAACTTCCTTGGGTTAATTATAGGGATGGGTTGTATTAGTTTATTTTTCATTACTAAGGTATTCCAGTAAAACGAGATGGTTACGCGTTCTCGAGTAAAGAATTCATTTCCGAGTATGGCCTTATAACCTCCGGGTGGTTCTGATACGAGATGGAAGGTAATTTTTGTTCCGAATACTTTTAAGTTTATTGAACCGATTATGGGCATTGAGCTAGTAGCGATGCCTCCTACTACTCCTGTATTTTCGTTGTTACAGAGGACTTCGTTGCATAGTTCTTCGATGCAGAGTAGGTTGAGGTCAGAGCCGGTGTCCAGGAGTGCGTTTACCCCTCCATTACGAAATGCTGGGCTTCGTATATGGACCGAGGGGTCTTTTCCGGTCGTTAGACATTTTGGTTTGTCCTTCCCTGGACTCGTAATTCTCCTGCCGTCATCAATGGCGGGTTCTGTTGAACGAGTGGTGGTTTTACGTTGTTCGGATCGGGTTGTTGTTCCGATCTCTGATGGGTTATCATTTCGATCGTTTCTGGATGGTGTTCTAGGTCCGGCCTCTGGGAGTTTTGGATGATTGGGCGGGGGTGTTGATTTTGGAACCCCCGATATGGACCCCTTTGATACTGATGATAGCTGTTGGGGTTCCTCGAAGGTGTGATCGGAGACGGGACGGGCATACTCGCCATTGCCTCCTGTTGACGAGCGCCCATTCCGTTTAAAGGGTCGTAGGCGTCTCGACGTTCTCCCTTCGGACAAAACGGACAATTACAGACTACTGAAGGGTCCTTTTTATGTCGTAATTTGGCTTCTTCAGAATCTTCGTCGTCTTCGAAGCGAACCGCTCTTTTAGTGGGACCGTTTACTCCAGGGTGATAACGATTTTGATTGAAATTTTGAAAGGTTCTAGGTTGATAGTAATATTGATTTCGCGGTGTATATTGTGGGTTTCGTTCGGTTCCGAACGCGAAAGTGGAGCCTAAAATCTGCTGTTCCCTCTGATAATTCGGACCGTAGTAATTCTCTTCATAAGTGTCAGGGTATGGGTCTTCATAGTAGTCTGTCGGATGTACTAGTCTATGAGTGAATGTTTCTGGGACTTGTCTGTATTCGTGGTATGATAAAGTGCGAGGCAATTCGCGATAATTACCTCGGTCATCGTAGTCACGAGAAGATCTCGGCATCTGTGGATAGTGTCCGTCACCGTCTTGTCCGGTTCGTCTGTGAAATTCTACGGAGGGCGGTAGGGATTCGCCTGGTATGACTCCGTCGTCTCTCATTGCGCGTCTACGGTCTGGTCTTCTGTATGCGTCATTTTCAATGGCCTTGTACATGTCGTTTAGTGTTTCAGCTCTTCTCATTTTACATAAGCATCGTAAAAAGTCTGGTAAGTATTCATAGAAAGTAGTGGCTGCTGTCTTTTCGAAAGTTCGTTTTACTACAGCCCTATCATCTTCGGGAGCATTAAGTTCGATACGCCGGACCATTTCGCTTAACCGAAAATAGAAATCTTCGATATTTTCAGATTCTTTTGGGGCTGCAGCAGCTAGATTTTTCTGCCACGTGGTGTATGGGTCGCCTCTTTTTAACTTTCGCCCTAGGATTAGTAAAATATCTTCAACAGAAGCTAGTTCTGCATGTTCTATTAATCTTTTAGCTCGTCCATATAGTTTTTGTGCTACGCGGCGAGCGAAAAAGCCCTGATTATCAGCTGGAATGCTGGGTAACCAGTTTCTTACTATTCCGTCAAATAATTCGAAATCTTTTATCGCGGTTGGACCTTCTCCGTTAAAATACGGGAGCGCATCATGTAATTCTTTAGCGAGGGTTTGAATTTGGGTATTGAGGTTTTCCTCGTTTATAGAGGTATCAACGCGGGAAGGTTCTTCTTTCCATAGTTCCAAACGGGAAATCGTTAGAGCAAGGCACGAAAAACGTTCCGGATTCGTCCTCGAATGGTTCCACGATTTTTATTTGATTAAATCGTCTTAAATTTAGCTATTCTGTGTAAGAGAGGTATTTAAAGAAGGGTTACAAGGGAGGTTTGTTCAAAAAAATCGTGGAATGTTCAAAAAAAATGTGGGGAATGTTCAAAAAAAAGGAAAAGAAAAATTTCGATTTTATTTAATTTAAATCGCGATGTATTTTTATTCGGTCACTAGGTAAGTAAGTCAACAGCTGTAGAGTATAATGACACGAAAGAAAGATTAGTTATCGCGGGTGTATGGTTACCGAGTGGCGAGTACGGTAGTGTTCGCAAGGAAGAGTTGATATAAACAATTTTACGATTGAAATAAGAGACGATTTAAATGCCTTTAATCAAACAACAAAAATTTTAACTGATAAAAAAATTCCCGTGTTCGACTGAATATTCAATAGTGGTGAATAGTTTAAGGAGGTCAAACAGGAGTTTAAGGGAAATTAATATGTATAATTCGGAAAGATATTAAAAGTAGAAAGGATAAGGTTTAGATTTTCGGATAAATCTATTTGCAATGGGGATTTAGATGTCGTGTAGACGGGTTTAGATGAGCATTGATAGGGTTTTGAGTTTGTCTAAATTTTAGTATTTTTTTTTTTTTTTTTTTTTTCCGGGATAGCCTTAACGTTTTCTAAGATTTTCGGACCGCCAGCCTGATTGACGACTACCTTATTCGCGGGTTCCGTATCCTCTTCCCAATATTTAGTTTCGATAAGAGGGCGGTGGTATATTCTGCCGTTAACGAAATCGGAATGTATCTTTTTCAGATGGTATCGATAGCCCGACCGTCTACTCCTTCCCATTAACTTTTCTCGAATTCCGGAAAAATTTTTATCGATTTTAACCCAACAAAGTAAAATTGTTCAAAAATTTTGGATCGTAAAATTATAATTTTATCGATTGATGATAGGGGATTATAGTTTTCTTATAATTAATATGGGTTAATATTACAAGTATACAAATATAAAATTTGTTTTATACCCTTGTGAGTGTGTAATCTAGAGAAGGTGCTAAATTCAAAGCACCCTTCCCAAGAGTTTTGTGAGAGCTTCTTTCGTAAAAGAAAGTGCTAATTAAAGCACCTTTCTAGTACTAGGAAACTTCTGTGAGAATTTTGTCAGATGAGGTGCTAGGTTCACAGCACACTTCTCTTAAAATGTAGTGTAAAGGTAAGGGATAAAAAAAAATTTTCAAAATTTCGAAATAAATAGAGTTTAATGTTAGTATTGCTTAGTTAGCAAAAATAATTTCTTTATTTCGCAATACCGAATTAAAATAAATTTTGCTGACAGGAGTTGCGATTGCAAATTCCGTTTGGTGTTAATCAACTCTGGCATATACGCGTCAGCGAATTCCTTTTGCGGTAATTTATTGTCTAAAGAAAGTATATTAGGTCAGAAAACGATTTTGAAATGATATTATTTGAGTTCTATAACCTTTAAAAAAATTTCGGACAAAGGAAATTTTGCAAAATATAATTTTATGAAGTTTAAAATATGTCGAAATATAAAAGAAAATTTTGTAAGACTCGAAATTCGTTCTACAATTAAGTTGAATTTATATCAAGATTGAACGAAATTATAGCTTGAATTTACTTTATGAATTTATTTTACGCAGTGAATTTACTTTACTTTACAAAAAAAATTGAATAACGAACGAAAATTGTTAGAAAAAAATTTTTTTTTTTTTTTCAAACGGAAGTTAAATAATTTTGTATTCGAATCCCACCGCTGCCACCAGTGTTCTTTATGTTATGTCCAAGGGCGTTTTTAGAGCGGTAGCGTAAACGGTGGAGGTTTGGACTAACAATTTAAAGAATACACAACGGAGGTTTTAATTCCGTTGTTTTAATTATTTATGTGGGACGTTTTCGAAGTACGAATTTACCACGCCTTCGTTTGAGACTGTTCACGGATTTATTGAGAGTAGATGTACTTACTGTTACGGGAACTTTATTGATGGTCAGATCCGTGATTTTAGGGCAGCTGTTAGTGCCTGTTCCTTGATTAGGCCCTTTGGTTGGTTCTCGCAGCGGATGGAGTAGGGTGGATTTGGGCTGCTTATATTTCGGGCTTGTTATTTTATGAAATGACTTGTTGGAAACTGATTTCACTTTAATTGAGATTTATTTTTATTAACATTAAAACTTACACTTTCACAATTTGGATTTTAAAGAATTTAATTTAATGAATTTTAGTAATTTAAATGAGCTAACGTCCTCCAGTCCCCCGTAGGGTAAAGTGCGCAAATTTAGCTTTTTAGTGGTATTTTATTTAAACTTACTGCCCGGATTCTCGCCTAAGTGCAGAGCAAATTAAAACTTTGAGATTCCGGTTCTCTAGATTTTTAGAACTAATAACTAATACGTGGCCTGCTGGTTGAACCGAGTCTGAACTCGTCTTAAGTGCAGCGCAAATTAAGATGCGTGACTTTTACAAGGCACGGGTCCGTCAATTAAACGCGGAAGTCGAATTAATTGCTCAAAGACCAATACGTGGCCTGCCAGTTGAACCAAGTCTGAACTCGTCCTAAGTGCAGAGCAAATTAAGATGAGTGACTTTTACAAGGCACGGGTCCGTCAACTAAACGCGGAAGTCGAATTACTTGATCAAAGACAAGGCGTTGGCTGTTGATCGCCTTTTTAAATACTCGCGGTGCTGAGATTGCAGAAGTCCCCGCTAGTCAACCAGCAGTCGCGTAGCTTATATTTTATTGTGGCTTTCGCGCATGGTGAAGTCTTCCATCTGCGCGGGTGATTTAAATTTAAAGAAAAATTTTGGGGTGGACATAACAACGGATACCAAAATAGAAAAAGCATTCATTGCAATATAAATGACGAGAAAAACTTGATTCGTTCAATTCTAACAGTTGAAATAATTTAAATTTTGTTGATGGGATGATTTTATCGCCAAATATTGTGTTAATCATGGATAGTATTTTTGTCATCGTTTCCCATGTTAATGATTCTTGAGCGCCAAGCAGTAGTGTCATCATCAATACTTCTCGACGGGTAATAGATGTACAAGAACATAATGGTTTACTGTAAATATCATCAGCAGTATGGTCGAAAGAAGTCTGAAAAAAATGTTAATTTATTAATTATGAATTTTTCAGTCAATATGTATATTATATTTATACAGTATGATTAAAAATACTTTTTCAATAAATAAATTTTAAATTGTTATCACTATTGGTGGCTTAATAAATAACTTTGTTTTTATAGTACCATAAACACATTTTTATGTTACTGTCAGACGTATTTGTACAATGAGAAATATTTTTTTTTGGGCAACATGATTTTTCAGTAAGCTCAACATTTTCTTACAGTAAATATTATTCAATAACTGTGCAGTTAAATCAAAATATATATATTATTAGATCTGTTAATTAGTAAATTAAAAGGATCCATGTTGAAGTTATAAATACGAAGCTAACTCTCCCAACCCATTAAGTTTATATCTCACTTCAGAACAATATTCTTAGACAATATCTTTCATATGTTATTTATTCACAGTAATTATATATATATATATATATATATATATATATATATATATATATATATATATATATATATTTATATATATATATATATATATATATATATATATATATATATAGATATATATATTTATGTATACAAATTTCATAGAATCTCTAAGAAATTATTGCTTATCAAGTACGAACAATAGTTTTTAAAAATTCCTTTTATATTTATTCACATCGTATATTATATTAAATTATATTAATTAACTAATTAAAAAATAAAGACCACCTTAACTTGAGATTTTACTATTTAATAGATATTTCTAGATTTGAAAATAATGCGTGCACAATGTGACAGATAAACATTTTTGAAAAAAATAATTTTTCATTTGATAATTAATATTAATTTTTATACAACTACCAAAAACGGTTCATAGCGATTTTATTAATTTCTGAGAAACTCATTCTACAGTTTTATAGCTATTATTCAGGTATTATATGCATATTTTTCTTGAATATTACGCGAGTGTAATTGCTATCAACTGTTCTAAAAAGTTTTTTTTATTTGTACCTTAAAAAATTAAAATTTGATAATTTTGATAAAATTATTCTATCAAAACTAAATTTATTCCTAGATTTTGAACATTATTCCATTAAAGTCGTTTTCTCAATACCTTACGTGTTTATGAGTCTTAAATAATATAACTCATTAATAAATATGAAGTTATAGAAAAAAATGTAAAAAACTCTTGAAATTTACGATTTTTAATAAATATTTTTAAATGTATTACTGAAATATTGCGGTTAGCCAAAAATTATTTAAAAAAATTTTTCATATGTACGATAAGAGATAGATATTTTTTTTTATTTATGTCAACGGAACGTCCCATGCAGTTCGGCCAAATTGTAGGAAAAAAAAAGTTCTGTACCCAGCGATACTGTTCATGCTGTTCAGTATGAAGAGGAGGAACAGTTTAGCCACTGTCTGGCCACACTGACCCCATGGTATAAATATTTAGCTTTTTCAAGCTGCGAGTCGAATTTTGAATATTAATATTAAGTAAAATTATTTATAATATAAAATTCAATAACTTAACAGAATATTAACAAAGAGAATAAAAAAAAAAGAAGTTATGTGAAATGGGATAAATAACTTATTTAATCTAACAATGACTTGACCGAAGACATTATGATAATTATTTTTTCTGTAAAATGAAATTCTAGTGTGAGAGATTGATCAATACTTAATTTAACTGTGTCAGGTAATACCTACGTAACATATAATTATTTTGTATTACTTAGAAAATATTTTTATAAAAATTTACTAGTCTCAGAAATAATTATTTTTACATTACAACATGGAATTTCAGATATGCGAGAGAAGTTGTTAGATAAAAATCTACGTATTCGAGAACCGGTGATTACTAACCCGTCAGCTCTAGATTCTTCAACCGATGATGATACTGAAAGCGAATCGGGTGTTGCGAAGGCTAAAAACATTCGAAAGGTATGTAACAAATTATAGCATTTCAAAAATTTCATATGTCAAACATGTAATATTAATTAACGATGAAATCATTTAATTCATTACTTTGTTACAGATTAAAAAGCAAAATGAAATGAAGAGTAAGAAACAAAAAACGGATGAAATAGTTGAGAGTTATATAGAAGATAGAAAGCATTCCCATGATGAGGTATGCTGCATGTTTAAGGCCATATAAGCTTAATTTTACTTTTTAAATTAACTAAATACTGTTTATGTTTTTATAGATTATCAGAATGAACAGTCCTGATGACGAGGAAAGAAGTAAAAATATTCAAAGTGAGTTGGAGAGTGATGCTGAATTTGACTTAATGGATGAAAATACAGTAATAGCAGAAGAACTAAAGAGAAGAAATATAGTTGCAGAAAGTGACTCGGAGGCTCCGCATGTAGAAGCAAATGTCATTATTAATAGAAATGATCAAAATCTAAGAGACACAGATGACGATAATGATGAACAACAGGTACGGCAAAACATTTCTCATAAATTAATTAAGAATAGTTGAAATTGAAACTAATGATTAAAATTGATGATACATTTATCATTTTTACTAGATTACTGTGAAACAATTATTTTTTTATTCTTAAATGAAATTTTAATAATATTACAAAACAATAGATATGAATATAATACCTATATTTTAGAATAATTTAAATGTTTAATTAATTGTAAAATTAGGAGGTAAATGATTATATTATAATACAATTCAAAATTTTTTAAAAAGGTCCGATCCTCGTTAAACTTATTTTACTTCGAGTTACTATTTTTGCAGATAAAGATTCACAAACACTTAAGAATTTTTTTTAAATAACATTTTTTTAATTTACTTATTTTCCGTTAATCATGAGAAGAAATATAAGAGATTTTAAATCGATTAATTTTTGTTATTTTATAAAAATTCAATTAAAAAAGAAAAAAAGTTCAGATTCGGACCGTATTCAAGTCAACTCCTAGATTGGAAATAAACAATTACGTAATCTAATTAAAATAATAATTATCAGGAGTCGATTATCGAATACTTGACAAAAATTATTTTAAAAGTCTAACTTTCAAAAAATACTTACTTTTATTAACACATGACTACGTTACAAACTGTATATGCTACTTTTATTTGACATTAAGAAACGTAATAATAATACAAATTTTCAAATAATTTACTGTACGTTTGATGGGACTTAAAAAAAATAGTGGCAATAAAAAAATTATTCACATATTGTAATAGAAAAGAAAAACTTGACACTTATTTCATTCTATATAAAAATATAGAAAGTAAAAATTTAGTAATTATAGCATAAAAAATAACCTAGTAAATGACAATAATAATTTTTTTTAGGATCCACTGTCATTACCGGCGCGGCAAAATTTTTCGGATAACAGACCGGTTACAACTAATATACAGGTAACAAACTTAATGAAAATATTTTTTTATTATAGAGGTGATAATGGTTTAATGAAGTTCATAAATATTATTTACAATTAGAATTTTTCGGATCCAATAATAACAAGATTATTAAAAGATATCCAAAAAAGAGATGCAGAGTTGTCCAAGCTCCGACGTGAAAGTCAACAATCGAGACTTGACGCGGCTTCTGATAGAAAAAAGCTGCTGCAGTTACAACAACAACAACAACAACAACAACAACAAAACCAACACCAACAACAACAACAACAACAACAACCACACCAACTACGGCAACAGCAACAACATCCAGAACAGCAACCACAACCACAACAACAACGGCAACAGCAACAACAACCAGAACAGCGTTACGATCCATACTACTATCTCGATCATAATATGTTTGACTTCGGAGATGGTATCACTATACTAAGTAATTTGTCCAGTACTGCTTTTGATGCTCAAACTCCTGCTAAATTTGTGACTATTATGTCTCATGCAGTCTGGGGATAGACACTCTATCACAGCGCGTAGTGCGCGAACAAAAAATACCAATGGTCGCACAGTATTAACTCCACGGAAGAAGGAACTGTTAAAAATCCACTACCGGTACTATTTACAACAACAAAATTATTCAACTGAATTATTAAACAGAGAGAGAAAAGAACGTATGATAAATATTTATTTGGATAGAGCCATACATTCGGCGAAAAGAAAGCTTAAGCTAAATAAGTAAATTAATTAAATGATAATTAATCCTACATTTTTAGTGTTAGCTTTTTTATAATTTTAATTTTTTTTTAACTAATATAGACTAGTTAAAATTATGCAAAGTAGAACTTTATTTCAGTAATATTTAAATTTATTGTAGAAAATAAATCTAAGAAAACTGTTTAGTGCGCCTTTCTATCATTATTATTATTATTATTAATATTATAATTTGTATTATCATTGATAAGAATGATTATTATTTATATTATAATTATAATTATTATTGTTAATGTTACAATTTTTAATATTATCATTAATAATAATGATTATTATTTATATTATTATTCATAATATTAGTATTAATTTTATAACTTTAATTATTATCATTATCGAGAATGATTATTATTCATACTATTATTATTAATTTTATAACTTTTATTATTATGATTAATAAGAATGAATATTATTTATATTATAATTATTATTATTAATTTTATAATTTTTATTATTTTCATTAATAAGAATGATTATTATTGCTATTATAATTATTCTTATTAATCTTATAACTTTTATTATTTTTATTAAGAATGTTTATTATTCATACTATTATTATTAATTTTATAATTTTTATTATTATCATCGATAAGAATGATTATTATTTATATTATAATTATTATTATTAATTTTATAATTTTTATTATTGTCATTGATAAAAATGATTCTTATTCATATTATTATTATTATTATTATTATTATTATTATTATTATTATGAATTTTATAACTTTCATTATTATCTTTATTAAGAATGATTATTATTCATACTATTATTATTAATTTTATTCATATAATTATTACTGTTATTATTTTTATTTCGATTGTCATTATTCTCGATATTATTATTATTAATATCTAAATAATTTATAAAGAAAAACTAACTATTTTTTAATAAAAATATGAAATAAAACTTTTATATAAATCTGAATACAAATTTTTAATTAATTACTCTCCCGTCTTAGCTGTAAAACTCTTTTTAAGTCTTAAAAACTCTTTTTTATTCTTTTTTAAATATTCTGAATAAGTCTTATTAACTCTAAATAATTCCTTCAAAAAGTCCAAATTATTAGACTATTGAAGACTTTTTCAGGGTTAAGCAGGCTTGTAAAGACTTAATATTTCTGTTTAAAACTTATTTAGGAAAAATAAGGGTTTTCAGAAGTCTTATTCAGAGTTCTGAAGTTTTATCAAGAGTTTTTTCAGAAAAATATTTCCACAAGGGAAAGCACTTGATCCAGCTTGAGTAATGTTAAATTCGCATTTCCATTGAGCTAATTGTTTGGTTAAAGGAATTGGTACTTCGATATCACAATTATTATTATTATTATTATAAGTGATAGAAGTTGTAGTAGTTGTTGCTGTTACTGTTGATGTTGTTTTTGTTGTTGTACAATGAGAATTATCATTATTATCTGTGTAAGTCTTTAAAGAGATATCGGTTACGGTATTATCTAAATGAATCGACTGTAAACTGAAATCATCACTGTCATAATTATTGTCGTTGTTCATTACACTGTTATTAATAACTGGATCATTATCAAACGAAGTATCAACCGATGCTTTTGCACGTGCAGTCTCCAAAATTGCCTGCTCACAGCGTTTTTTCAATCTTCGATTTTTCTGACTCTTAGACCAGTGATTCCCAAAGTTGTCTTGGCTACGACCCATCTAATTCAAGTTTACAAATTTGGGACCCACCTGTAGGAAATTCAAACGATTTATTCATTTTGGTAACGGTTTTCATAGCGGACTTTTCAAATAACAAACGAAGTGTTAATGCAATTTTTTATTACTTAATTAAATAACTATTGTACATTAAAAGGTTATTTCAATGGGAAGGATGAAATTGTTTCCTATGTTTCGCCATCACAGTTTTGACGTCAACTTCAACCCGAGTTATTTTTAAGCGCAGTGAGTTTGATAAGTCCAATTTATTTCGGTATTTAGTTTTAATGTTCACCATATTAGAGAATCCGACCTCACATAGGTATGAGGTAGTGAAAGGGAGGAGGACTTTTATAGCTTCATCAAACAGGCATGGATAGTTACCAGCAACCGAGAGCCAGAATTTTGTTAATTGCTTACGATTGAAACAATTTTTAGTGACGAATTTTCGGATAAATCAATTAGTTCTTCACTTGCTTTTGTTGACATACCAGTTGGTAGGTGGTCTTGAAATGGGTTGCAAATCCAATCCAATGAATGGAGCTTTTTCATCTCCTCACCGAAATAGTCGTCTAAGTTTTCTTTTAACGAGGATAAATGGGTGGAAATGGCAGACACTACGTTCATCTGTGGCCGTACTTGATTTTCAACAATAAAAGTTTCAAGTGTTTCAAAACAATCATACCTTCCATCCTCAATACAACTCTTCCACAGCAAAAGCTTTTTCATGAACGCGCGAATTTTATCATGGACTGCAAAAATGTGTAATTCGCTTGAACCTTGTAAATACAAATTTAGTTCATTTAACTTCGAAAAAATATCCGCTGTATAAGTGAGCTTGAGAATGAATTCTTCGTCCTTCAGATGTTCAATATATTCATTTTTTCCTTCCAAATAAATTATAACTTCATTGCGTAATTCCACTAATCGCGCCAGTACTTTTCCCCTGGATAACCAGCGAACTTCCGTATGCAGAAGGAGAGATGTATGATGACTACCCATTTCTTCACACAGCTTTTTAAATAAGCGAGCTTGTAAAGGTCTTGTTTTAATATAATTCACAATTTTAACAGCTGTGTTTAGTACTGTTTGGAAATCATCAGGCAATGCTTTGGAAACCAGTGCTTCTCTGTGGAGGCTACAATGTGTCCACAAAGCACAAGGATTTTGTTCAAGAATTCTTGTGACAACACTGCTATTTTTCCCGCACATGGCCCTCGCACCGTCAGTACATATACCGACGCACTTCTTCCACTGTATACCTTTTTCATTTATATAGGTATCGATTAAATTGAAGATTACCTCAGCCGTTCCACGAACAATTGGCTTGCAAAACAACATATCTTCATGCGCGTCTTCTTGCCATATATAACGCACAAAAACTATTAATTGAGATAGACCTTGAACGTCAGTAGACTCATCTAGTTGCAGAGCGTAATATTTACTATCAATGATTCTCCGGATTAATTCATCTTCTGTCCATTCAGCCATTTCGTCAATTCTACGCGTAACAGTATTATTTGATAGTGGTATGCGCTCGATTTCTTTGACTTCTTTCTCTCCAAACATCGCTCCGACAGCATATTTAATCGATGGTAACACTAAGTCTTCGCCAATAATATGAGGCTTACCTGCTCTTGCAATCCGTAAGCTAATGAGGTACGATGCATATACAGAATTTTCATTGATATTCACGAAATGTGACACAATTTTTTTTGAAGAGTTCATTTCTAACATTTTTTTGTGAAAAAAATCTACTGGCTGGTTCACACAATGGGAATGCTTTGTTTCTATATGACGTGTCAATTTACTGGGGCGCATACTTTCGTTCGCCAATATTTCGTAGCAAATCACGCATTGAGGACGTGGATCTGTCGTATCATGATTCCAAGTGAATCCTAGCTTCAGATATTCCGGGTCATATTTTCTCAAAACTTTTCGACGTTTTGTGTCATGCAAACTCGTGGAGGGCATTTGGAAGTCAGGCTCAGTGCCGCTTTTGTCACTCAAAATATCATCTGCATTTCCACTATTATTTTCGCAATCAACTGACGTCGGCGCGGTAGTTTTTGCTCCCCGTTTTAACCACTTTTCCATTTTTATCGTCGAACGTCAATAATAATTTTCGCAAGATTACAACAATGACATACGCTAACGAATACAACTCAACGCGGAATGAACTTCACAAAACAAAAGACGCCTCGCTCTGAATTCTTCAAAATGCGTTCGTTCGCCTCCCGCGTTCCACCCCCCCTCAGCACGCGCGCCACCGCGCCGCTTGCGCTCAATCCGTTCGGCCCGGCCGGCGCGGCGGGCGGTCGTCTCGATCGGTTGGTGTGTTGTTCTACAGACACGGCCCACCTTATATTCGCTCGCGACCCACTAGTGGGTCGCGACCCATGGTTAGGGAAACCCTGCATTAGGTTCCAATAAAAAATTTATCTTTTTTTACTGACTCATGATAATTAATAATTAAAACATTCTAAATTAAATTATACTCAGACTGTCTATAGTTAATAGATCTAAATTTTTTGAAACACCAATTATCTATTTATGAAATTTATGGAAAATTCTTTATTTAAGTTTATCGTTCAAAATTTTTTATCTTTTTTGTTAGAAATAAACATCCATGAGATTTGTAAATCGCTTAAATTTTAAGTCAAGCAACTTATGAACTGTTATTAGTTTAATGTTTTTCTGTACTTTTTTTTTGGGATCACAATTAATATTTCTTAATGTATATCGAAATTAATTTATCTTGAAACATTTCAGTTTGTTGCTCCTTAAGACTTGTATCATCGCAAAAATAAATTTTTTTTTCTCTGCAATAACGTTAGTATCTTGCTTCAATAACTGTGTATTTAGGTGAAAGGAAATTAACTTTTCACCGGAATTTTTAACCCTTTGCTCTACAATGCTTTTTTTTGGCAGAAGCATAGATGTAAAATACAATGAGAGTTATGATTTTTTATTAATTATAACTGAACAAGACCATGTAAAACAGTTAGATGTTGATGAAGTAATAACGTTTTAATCAACAATTGTTACAAAATTAGACATAGATTATACAGAAGAATTAAATTTGTTATGGAATTCTAAGATGTTTTGTACGGAATGCCACTTATAACATTAGAATCCATTAGGTTTCAATAAAAAATGCTTGTTTTGTTACTGGCGAATGATAATTAACAAAATTTAAAAAATATAATTAAATTTAGACTTCCTACAACCTGTAGATATAAATTTTGTTATAGCAAGAATATCTATTTATTAGTTCGTTATTAATAATAATTAACTTTAAGTATTTATTTTATTTGCGTTAGTGTCCCAATAAATTTGAATTCGTAAATTTTATTTCGAAAAAATAAGAACAGCTTACTTTTTGGCGTTGCTAATTTTATTGTTTGTTTTTTTTTTGCATAAAATATTTTCAATAATTGTTCGTATGGAACCTTAACAGATTATGTGGAATCGTAAGGTATTCTGTATGAATTTTCTGTAAAAATTTACACTTTGTTTTTGGTGTATGATAATTAACAAAATTTTAAAATTATTACTATATTGAGGCTTTCCTATAAAAAATTCAAAGATACTTCCTAGAAGAATTATTACATATTTATGAATTATGATTAATCAATAATAATCTATTATCAACATCACATTTTATTTTCGTAAATGACCTAGTAGTTTTAAATCCGTTACTCTACCATTCAAACATACTGTGGCTGCATTTTTGCGCTAAAGAATGTGATCCTAATTTTCTATAATATTTTTTCAATAAACTACTATTAGAAAACTGAACTAGTTCTGGGATTGGAAAGTATTTTTTGCCCTCCGGGCGGAAAGTGGCAACTTTCGTCCCGCTACGCTAAACAAAGTTGCCGCTTTCCGCCTTCGTCGGACAAAAAAATAGTATACAGCCCTTGGAAAGTAAAAAAGAAAACCTCAGATCACATGTTTGTCGACCTCGGCTTCGCCTCGGCCAACAATTACATGTGATCTGAGGCTTTTCTTATTTTCCTTCCCAAGGGGTGTAATATACTATTATTTAATGTATCGATTATAATATCAGAGTCCATTAGGTTTCATTATAAAATTATTATTCCGTAGCTAGCGTAATTAACAATGCTCTAATAAAATTATAATATTTAATAAATTAACATGTATGCATGATTTCATGTAGGCAAAAACAATCAATTTTTATAGTCCGCTTCTATTTGCGTATATGCCTAAAATAATAATAATTTATAATTTTTTACTTTGAAAATAAAAAATTTTGACATTTTTGTCTGATTAAAATTCATACTTTCTTTCTGCTAAACTGTTCCTAACAATTTAAATGAAAACCCTTACTGATTACAGGATTAAAAAGTATTCTATTCTTTTGAAAATTCTGTAAATGAATATTGATATAGCACGACTCACAATGCGTGACATCAAAGATTGTGCTCTATGTTTCAAAATTTTTTTGCCTTTGTCTCGCAACTATTTTAATAATTATACTTTCGGGATTTTTCCAAATTAAAATAATTAAAACATTTTATAAATAATTGAATGGACATTACTTCTGTCAGCTCAAAATATTTAAAGTTAAAATAATTAAAAATATAATTAAACATCTATTTATGAGAATTTTCTTTTTATCCGTTTTCCTATGCTTGTTCTTTACAAAGATATTAGCATTATGAGTCGTGCATTTTTGGATTTATTAAACTTTTCGTATACATTTTTTTTCAATTAACATAAATTTGATAAATTTTTATATTATAGTTTTTATTGAACATTCGGTTTAGCCCAAATAGTAATCAAATTTTTTTAATGTAATTTTCATTGCTGGTTAAGTTATCTTTTTGAAAAATTTCTATAAATGAGAAAAAAAAAACTATAATGATTGAATACTTTGATATAATTTTTATCGTTTGAAAATTTTTATTCCTTGCCAGAAATAAACTTGCACGAACTTTTAAAAGGAAAATCAGCTGTTGTATGTTTAATATTTCTCAAAATTTTTTTTGGGATCGCTATAACATTTTTTTTCTTCTATCGATTTTTGAACGGAGAAAATTTAACTTCTGCCAAAATTTGTCTTTTTTTGTAAAAAATGTATGTGACATTTATGTGACGGACTTGTTTGTATTTACTTTTGATTAATGATAAACATAATACATATGTAGGTGGGAACTGCTCTGTAACGGAATTATGAGTAGGGTTTGAATTATTTAATTGTCTTGCCACTTATCATTTTGGTTATGAAGTTTTTATGTCTTTATGATAAGCATGGATATAAAATATAATGAATGTTTAGTTTTTTATTAATTATTGCTGAACGATACCATGCGAAACAGTTAGATAATGATGATGAAGCACTAACGTTTTAATCAACATTTGTTTGGAAATTTTATACATAATATATTTGGGTTCAGATATGTTTGCATGATAAAAATAATATACTTAAAAAAAAAAACTTTTCAAAAATGTTGGTTAAGACGTTTTTCTTTTTGCATTTGTTATTAAATATTAACGTTATCATATTATATTTATGTTCATTACTTTTTTTCCATTCATATTTCTTGTATAGCTTACGATTATTATTTCACATAATTACAACGTAAATTTGGATTACAGGATATTCATTACCCACGTATAAATTGATTCTGACCTCGAGGCATCAGTCATGTTTGCCTACGTGAAGTTTTGTCTACCGGACAATGGCTTATGTATTGTCAAAACAAGTCAGATAGCCAAATTTAAAATTCCGTTTGAAAAAAATAAAAAGTACAAGGTCACTTGTGATGATGATACAGTTAAAAAAGCTGTGGTTATTTACGCCGAAGGTGAGTCATTTTTTAATAAACTTATTACATTGTATTTTTATTATGGTTCTGAGGGAGCCTAGGCTCTAGAATCAAATAAAATATTTTTTAATCTATTTATCTATAAAGTATTGTTTTAATTAGAAGCATGTGACGAGAAATAAGACTGTTCGAAAAATTTTATTTGTAAAATAACTTTTTTTTTTTTGATAAATACCCTTAAAATTTTAGTACTTATCAAAAACCCTTCATGACAAATTTCGAAATATTTTTATTACCTTTTTAAAAGATATTAAATTAAAAAAAAAAAAGAAAAGAACCTTTTTGTCGTTCCTTGCGCATTACTTTTTTAAAGCTCTTAAAATTCAAGCTTTGTTAACAAAAATTATTGGTTTTTAACGCATTTTCCAGAATGAGAAGTGGAAACTAATGAAAAATGCATATTTTAACATTTGTAAAAAGTTTTCTTAGCAAAGCATTACCTATTTCAAAACTGCAGATCGACTCGGTCGTGGGTTCTCCGCGGAAACAATTTTTTTAATTTTTAAAATATTCAAAATTTTTTTTTCTTTTATTATTATAAATTTCATTTCCCGTAACTATATTTAAATTTTCGGGTTATATTCAAGTAGTTTTAATAATTTTTCACTGAAAAAAGGCCTTCAAAATAGACCAACAGACTTTTAGTTACATTATGTAATCCACAGCTGCAAAGTATTCTTTAATTTGTATTGACTTCTTAAAAGTTTTATATATTTGATCATTTAATTAAACGGAAATGCTATTCATATTATTTAAACGAAAAAACTTTTTAAGTTGCAAAAAATTGATGGTAAATTAAAAAAAAATGTCTACTGCTGTACTTTGATAATTTTATTATAATAATCCGAAATGACGATAATGTAAATTATCAGATATCTATTGAAGTTATTTTTTGTTTCTTTTAAGAAAATTCTAAATAAGGAATAGTTTTTAATCAGTTTTTGTCCTTGTCTTGTTTTTCAGAAACTGAAGAAAAACTTCAACAGACTATAGATAGTCAGCGTACCAAATTTCCTCCGGTTTCGAAACTAGTTTCTGGCACTGAAGAGAGCGATGTGGATATGATAAAAAATAACCGTAAAAAAAAAAACAGAAAGTGGCGATAATTCTATCCAATCTGTGCTTCAAGAAAAATTAGCCTTAAAAGAAAATGAATTAATGGTGAGATTTATTCTATTTTTTTAAATTATAAATTTTGAAATAAAAAACATACAAGTGAAGAATTTTTAAATAACAAATGAATATTTTATTGATGACAGTATTTGATAAAATTATGAATTACCTTATATACTCTGTGATAATGCATCTAATTTCATAGTGTAAAATATAAGAGTACTAAACTTTTATACCAGCTTCGTAAGATATATTGTTTGATTGAAATTAAATTCTATTTATAAGCCACTTCATGCTTTATCGAATACTTTAAAATCGGCTAGAATTTTTTTACTTTGAAATTTTCACCATTTATTCAACGAGATATGCTCCGTTAAGCATTTTTATATATTTTTTTACTAGAAATAAATTATAATTTCTAGAAAAAATTCTATTATTTTTATTACAAGAGTGCGTCTCTGGACATCATATTCATACTTATGTAATTTATTACATTATTCTTGATTTGATTATTCCGGCATTAGTAATAAAAAAATCGTATATTGTGCAACTCTTGTGCAATTGTCTAATACTTATACCCGAACAAATAAACATACTCATTTTCGTCCTGAACTCAACTTCTCTTTTGTGGACAATCGATTATCTAAAAAATACTGTGATTTATTTATTTATTAAACGATAATATAATGAAGATATACTTTACGAAGTCAAAACAAAAACGATAAAGACCTCCAATGATAATCTGAAGGTTTTATATTTGAACTGATCAATAACGCCTTACATTTTTTCCTCGGTCAAAAAATAAACTATCAAGAATTAATTGACGCATAAAAAAAAATTGTTACATTTATATAAAGAACGAGAATTTCATATATTAGATTAAAATTCGCAATACATAATTAAAGAAGAAATTTCTGATTCTACTCAGATTTAATTAATTTTTTTGGATCGACGTTCTTTCACGTATCTACAATGTCATATCTGAGCAAATCTGGATATACTCATTTATAATTTACATCATATATTCTATTGGATTTAAATAATTTGAAGATCTGAGCAGATCTGATTAAATCTCTTTAAATCTGTATTTTTTTTTAAGAGTCAATTACAAAATTAGTATAAATATTACACCTAGAAATGTATTTTTGTATGGTAACTACAGACGTTATCGACTAAAGGTTTTATTTTGAGTTTAACCATTGCATTCATCGACTTTCAAATATCTTGTTACTCTATCAATATCCAATTTGCGTACCACAAATTTTTCATATTACTTTAAAGATCACTTCAATGTGTTCAATTTCCCGCGTAATTACTTCCAATTCTATTAGATTAACATTTATAATTATATTTTGTCATAGAAATCTAATGGTGCTGAATCCCAAAAAAGAGTAAACAAACAGTACCTACAACAATCTCACTACCCGAAACGCGTTTGCATAAGAACAAAACAGAGGTGGAACTTCTTGCAGCAGCAGTCTTCTGATCACTCTGTTTCTGTGACAAAAAATGAGAATAATATTGAAGATGTTTCAGAAAATTTAAGTAATTTAGAGTGTCTCGTGAGTAATAATGAGTCACTCTTAAGCAGCAATAATCATACAAATTCAAATCTTTTTGATAATGAACATACTGAATTTCTGGACGTAAACAATTTGAATAATGTACATAATATGAGCTCAGAAAGCTTTTCAGACAACGATGGTTCTTCTTTTCATATAAACTGTGATGATTTTTCATCTGAAGAAACTGATTTTTCGTCGGATAGCGATTCTGATAGTACAAAAGAAAATGATGTTAATTGTTCCTCTAATAATAATTGTGCGTCTTGTGATGAATCAAATTTATTTAACACCGACCATATGCAAGGTAGCCTCATGATGTTTCCTAGAGCACAATTAACTATTGCAGATGTTTTATTAATGATTACTGTTTACTCCATAAAAAAAGATTAACTAAAAAAGATGAAAATGATTTAATCGAGCTTGTAAAGCTTTTAGCTGGCCCGGAATTCTCATCATGGAACCCTTCGCAACATGCACGAGATAAAGCATATAATCCCCAAAATCTAAAATTAATACACATTTTTATTGTACGAATTGTAATATTATATTAACTTCTCATAACTGCAAAAGAATGAAAACAAAATCTATAAAATGTACAGACTGTGAAACCCAGTACAACTTAACACTAGAAAGCCCCAACCAATTTATACTCATCGATTTTGAGTACCAACTGAAGATTCTTTTGCATGAAGAGGATGTTCAAAAAGATTTATTGCAAACATTGACTAAAATTAGTGAAAGTCAAAATAATGGTGTAATTAATGACATCTATGATTCTAAACTATATAAAAACATTCAAGGTTCTTCACCACAAACATTAACATACAATCTTAATACTGACGGTGCACCAGCATTTAAAAGCTCCAATCGTAGTTTTTGGCCAATACAATTACATTTAAATGAACTTTCACCGCGAATTCGCAAACAAAATATAATTCTTGCTGGTATGTTTTTAACCTCATCAGAACCTAGTCCGGAATTAATGAAAATTTATCTTTCAAAGTTCATTGATGATGCTGAAAAACTTATGAAAAATGGATTAAACATTACTATACATAATTCAAATGAACAGAAAAATTTTAAATTTCACTGTCTTCTTGTATGTGTGGATTCAGTTGCTAGGCCTGTCATACAAAATCGATATCAGTTTAATGGCTATTATGGTTGTAGTTGGTGCTACGCACATGATGAATATTATAACTCTGCTATGCGTTATCCAATAGTTGAAAATGACCCTGCTTTAAGGACACATAATGATCATGTTCTTGATATTGAAAATGGTGAAAAATTAAGTCGTCACATCAATGGTGTAAAAGGACGCACAGAACTATTACGATTAAAACATCTGGACTGTGTATGGAGTTTACCTGTAGATTACATGCATGGTGTTTTGCTAGGTGTTTCTCGGCAATTATGGTCTATATGGACTACACCAAAAACCCCGTATTACTTAACGTCCAAGAATCGTGAAGAAATTGATAAACGGTATCTTAGTATAAAAAGACCACATGAAATCCATAGGCTGACGAGATCTATTAAAACTATGGCAAAATGGAAAGCATCAGAATGGGAGTCATGGTTGTTGTTTGACAGTTTGCCTTGTTTGGATGGAATTTTAAAAAAAGAGTGCTTTGATTCATATTGTCTATTTGTGTCTAGCATTTATAAACTTTTATCTGGGAATATAAGTGCGAGAGATATCGTTCAATGTGAATTAGATTTATTGCAATTTGTTGGCGAATGTCAATTATTTTATGGAAAACAAGTAATGACGTTCAATTTACATTCCTTAGTTCATGTCGGTGAATCGGTAAGACAAAGTGGTCCTCTCTCTTCTAGCAATACATTTATTTTTGAAAACGAAATATTCAATTATAAGCTTAAAATAAATGCTGCTCATGGTGTTCCCAGCAAATTGTTATGGCAACTTTAAAAACAAATTACATTCGGAATAACATCGACAATGCTACAGAATCAACCGTCTGTCGAAGTTACTGTAAAAATTTATTTCTTCCTCAATATTTAACTAAATATTTACTTACAAGTAATGATGCAATGCTTACTAGTAAAGCGGATGAACCAAATGGGAGAATTCTTTAACTGCTTCGCCAATCGAATATTGAAATTACACATGATGTTAAAGTTTACAGCAGATGTTTCTTTAGAAAAACAGTTATTCATAGTGTTAAGTATACTAGACCAAAAAAAACTGATAATACTACTATTTTATTGAAAACTAAGAAAAAAATGCAAATACATGACTTTGTTGTTGCAAATAACATCTGTTATTTATATGGACATGAACTTATAACGAGTACACCTGAATTTTTTACATCACGCTTAAATCATATATTCGAAGTAGACAATATCCGAGGAGATGAGATTTTTGTTAATGCTGAGTGTTTTGAAGTAAAACTATCATTTTACACCACTGGAGTAAAGAGTTATGTTTCTTTGCTACCAAGACACTTAGGAAATTAACAAGATGATAAAACAATTTTAAATGTAAGAAATATTTTACATTAAGACTTTAAAATATTAATTACTTGACTAATGGCTTATGTTTTCTCATGCGGATATTTTATTTGGTCTAAGTGTTTCAAATATTGTAAAATTCTAATTTACTTGCATGATTGAAATCTGTAACATTATTCGAGAAACATTTTATATTAATATTTTCAATTTACAATTGTAATAATAGCAATTATTACTATGAATAAAAATGAATAATCTTATTATTACTTAAAACTAAAAATGTATAATACTTTGCTTTTTTTAAAAATATTATGAATATAAAGCACTAAGCAAAAAATTTTTAAGATTTAAAAATTTCAACAATATTCCTTTATTCCAATCCTTTCTCGAATCGTTTTCGATAAAAATTTTTTGGCATGCTTGAAATGTATTCTTTTTTAAACAGCTATTGAAATTAAATTTAATTATATATTAGGTTTTTTCTAGTGACTCGCATGCAGATTTTCTGACCTATATAATACTCTTATTCGAATAGAAGGCAAATTAATATATTCAATTCTACAAATGCTGAACATTATAAAATTTATAACTCTTTGGAATAATGAATCGGTCTCATTATTAAAAATACTATGGTGTTTAATTATTTTTACAACAGAAAATGGATCAACAAGAAGCGGTAGAAGTGGATAAAGAAAACGATTCTTCTGCTATAAATATCTCTGAAATAAATGAACCATTAATTCACTCTAAACCCGCTGAAGCTATTCTGTCAACATCTGGAAATTCTGTAGAGAATGATGGCTATCAAAACAATGAAATCAAAACGAATGATCAGGTTTGAAGTTTTCAATTTTTAATTTATAATATAATAAATATCATACTTATAGGCATTTTGAAAATATGTTAATTGAAATCAATTAAAGAAGAGTAAAAATACATTTATAAACGAAATTTCGTCATTCATGGTCTGAAACTACTTGGTATCCAATTATTGCATTAATTCAATTCAATTTAAAAATATTTTTCACACTTCAATGATTTGTTGATTTTTAGTTATTTTGGATAGTTACAATGATGAAAATAATAAAAACTAGCAACCTTGCAGTCACTATGTGATTGCCGTGATTTGTTAACTATAAATAGATAAAATTTTGTTTTATTAAATAATGACTTTTGTCAAATTGCACTTTACTTTTTTAACTATTGGCGTTTTTAAAGATATAAGCTCATACCGATGTTACAGTCATGAAGAGCTTTCATTTGAGTACCCATATGCATTTTAATAAATCTTTCATGTATACATATATATATATATATATATATATATATATATATATATATATATATATATATATATATATATAAATATATGAAAAATTGATGTGGGTACTCAAATGAAAGGTCTTAATGAGTGTAACATCAGGATGAGCTTATATCTTTAAAAATGTCAATAGTTCACGAGATACAAGGTCAATTTCTTAATTATGTATCTAGAGATAGAGCATTTTTAAATGCAGCCTAAATACTTATCATAAATTGACTATTGGTGAGAATGATACGAATTCATGAAAAAGCACAACTCCAGGTCAAGACTTTTCTAACGATACCAAATTTAACCATAAAAATCCATTTTATCATATAAATACATTGGCCACAAAGTTCTGCTTATTCTTTCAACAAAATAGATTACTTTGAACTCTTCTTAGTCTTAATTCAAGATTCACAGTGATTAAAAAAAATTGAAGTTTTAAAATCTTTTCTAATCGATTTTTTCAGTTTGGAATGCTGTGTAATACAAATGGATTCATTATTTCCCTCATATACGTTTAAATTACAGTTATACGATATTTCTTTATTTTAGGTAAGGAAAGTTATAAAGAATTCGACTTTAGGCGAAAAATTTAAAAAACAGCTGAAGCTTCTTGACGAGGGGTCGAGTGACGGAAATCTCGACGTCGACGGCACCGAATCATCTAAAGTTTCCAAGAACGATGCTGAACCCTTTCGAACAAGTTCAAATTTGAAACGATCACTTATTGGCAAAGGCAAATCATCAAAAAAAAGTAAAAAAGTAAGTCGAGTCAACATTAATAAACAAGTTTTATTTTTGACAGCAAATATCATTGAATTTACAAGTTATTAGTTGAATATCGTCATTTTTTCAATATTTTTTATTGAATTTTGAGCTTAATAATACATTAACTTTAAAACAATACCATTGTTATGTATGACAGAGATTTAATATTTTTAATAATTTAATTGCAGCGTAAGGTCAGTGATGATAATAATAAATCAGAAATGAACCAGGCAGTATGTATAAAAATATAGATATTTACATATATCTCAAAGTTATTGAAAATGAAACTTTTACAGATCTGCTAAGAATATAACTTCTTCAATTTTTGAACTCGTAAAAAGAAAAAAAAATTATGAAGACATAGCAAAAGTATCATTTTTTATAACTTTCAGAATATGTATAGAATAACTTAATTAATATAAAATAAATTTTAGG